>NW_015170289.1:228418-356583 GCF_001447785.1 Gekko japonicus | reverse complement strand
GACACTGTCTGACCATCTCATCCTTTGCCGTCCCCTTCTTCTGTGACCTTCAGTCTTTCCCAGCATCAGGGTCTTCTCCAGTGAGTGCTCCCTTCTCATTTGGTGGCCAAAGTATTTGAGCTTCAGCTTCAGTATCTGGCCTTCCAGGGCACAATCAGGGTTGATTTCTTTTAAGAACATAAGAACATAAGAGACGCCAATGTTGGATCAGGCCAAAGGCCCATCCAGTCCAACACTCTGTGTCACACAGTGGCCAGAAATACCAGTGCCATCAGGAGGTCCAGCAGTGGGGCCAGGACATTAGAAGCCCTCCCACTGTTGACCCCCCCCCCAAGCACCAAGAAGACAGAGCATCACTTGCCCCAGAGCCCCTAGCTATACCTTGTGGCTAATAGCCACTGATGGACCTCTGCTCCATATGCTTATCTAATTCCCTTTTGAAGCCGTCCATGCTTGTAGCACCCACCACTTCCTGTGGCAGTGAATTCCATGTGTTAATCACTCTTTGGGTGAAGAAGTACTTCCTTTTATCCGTTCTAACCCGACCGCTCTGCAGTTTCATGGAGTGCCCACGAGTTCTTGTATTGTGAGAAAGGGAGAAAAGTACCTCTTTCTTTACCTGCTCTTTCCCATGCATAATCTTATAAACCTCGATCATGTCACCCCTCAGTCGTCTTTTCTCCAAGCTAAAGAGCCCTAAGCGCTTTAACCTTTCCTCATAGGGAAAGTGTTCCAACCCTTTTATCATTCGAGTTGCCCTTTTCTGCACTTTTTCCAAAGCTATAATATCCTTTTTAAGGTGTGGTGCCCAGAACTGCACACAGTATTCCAAATGAGGTCTCACCATTGATTTATATAGGGGCATTATGATATTGGCTGATCAGTTTTCAATACCCTTCCTAATAATCCCCAGCATAGCATTGGCCTTCTTTATTGCAGCCTCACACTGTCTCGACATTTTCAGTGAGTTATCTACTACAACTCCAAGATCTCTCTCTTGATCAGTCTCTGCCAGTTCAGACCCCATCAATGTGTATTTATATTTGGGATTTTTGGCTCCAATGTGCATCACATTGCACTTAGCCACATTGAACCCCATTTGCCATGTTGACGCCCACTCGCCCATCCTTGACAGATCCCTTTGGAGTGCCTCACAATCCTCACTGGTTTTCACCACCCTGAACAACTTTGTATCATCCACAAATTTAGCCACTTCACTGCTTACTCCCATCTCCAAATCATTAATGAACAAGTTAAAAAGCAGTGGACCAAGTACTGATCCCTGTGGTACCCCACTGCTTACCACCCTCCACTGAGAAAATTGCCCATTTATACTCACTCTCTGTTTTCTATGAATTAGCCAGTTTTTGATCCATAAAAGGACTTGTCCTTCTATCCCATGATTTTTGAGCTTACTTAGAAGCCTTTGATGAGGAACTTTATCAAAAGCTTTCTGGAAGTCAAGGTAAACAATATCTATTGGATCCCCCTTGTCCACATGTTTGTTCACCCCCTCCAATATCCAAATAAATCAATACATATAAATCCATGCATGGATTTCCTTTGCCACAAATATGAGTACATCTTTTTAAGTGTCCAAAGGGCCATCTATTCATTATTATAGTTGGCAATAATGCAGCTAAAAACTGTGCTAAAAATCAGAGCTTCACAAACTGATGTGGTAAATAGCTTATTCACAGATTATACTAAATAGGATAATGCTTTGCATTGTATGCAGGTGGTACCCACTAATGAGAATTAATAAAGAAGCAATAACTGATAAATTATTCTGCACACGAATAGGAATCAACAACTATAAAAGAAATCTTGGAAACAGAACTTGAGGACCAAAGTGCCTTTCATTATGGCTGCCTCATACAATTCTTCATTCTGGAAGCCATGCTTCTTCTTTTACAAGTACACAGTGCAGGAAACTATGACAATATGGGAGCTTTTAGTAGGACATACTTATTCATTTATTTAGTCAATTTCTATCCTGTACTTCCTCCAAGAAGCTCAGGCCAGTCTACTTTATTCTCAGAACAAAACTGTGAAGTTACGAGAAGAAACAGTGACTGACCCCAGCAAGATTCACTCCAGAGCAGGGATTTGAACCTGGTTCTCCTTAGTCCAACATTCTAATCATTACACCATGCCAGTGGTGCTGAGTATAACACACTACCCTAAGTGAGCATGCACAAGACATATCTATGCTGAAAAAGGAAAGCACCCTTAAGATTAGACCTTAAATGAAGTAATACCAAAGGTGAATTTGTATGCTCATTGAGGTACATGTACATAGTGGACACTGAAAATGCCACTGTGTGACAACTGTATGTACATGGTGAGAGTTGATTGCATCTGGTGACAGAGGGAGGGGTTGTTGGACTTTTCCTTCCACCCATCTACATCCTATTGTGGTGTTTTTTGTTTTGTTTTTTGAAGGAGAAGGGAGGCTATTGTGGGAAGTGGTTAAAAATCTATGGTGTGTACAGGAATACTATATGTGACTCTTTGGATCCTGTAGCTATTCTCTGTCATATGTTGATATTTATGCAAGCAAAGAAATAATCTTTAGTCAAGTAGACTTTGCCAGATGTTGAAAAGGTTAACATTTCTTACAGAATATAAAAATTGGCAGCGTTTTTATTTAAGGAAATAAGATTTGCAAGAAAGATTATTTGCCATTTCTATAGTCTTCTACATCTGTTCATAATTAAGCCAATATTCTGCACAACTTTTCTTGTTATCTCTGAGTTTTTATAATTGCCATGAATCCATTGTTCTACTAGACAAACTTCTAAATAAATAGTTGTCAGCAATGTTCATACATATGAATGAAGACTAGCAGACCACTTTGAACATCAGTCCAGAAAATTCTAGACATTTATTACCCACAAACCTTGGTAGCTACTACTGCATATCAGAAGTATGACTCTTCAGTAGTAAGTGATCTAGAATCTACTTACCTAGCCTCATACTGAGTACTGACACTGAGAATTTACTACGTTTTTATCTGTTCTACAATTCCTTGTTGCCCCCCTACTTTGTGATAAGCCTAATATCTTTGCTTTGCTAACAAAATGACAACACAAAAACATTTGGTTTTCAGCTGAGAGCCCCTGAGCCATCACCCTAGAAGCAAGATCACATTTTCCTTTAACATTCTGTTTTTGTGCATTTTCTATAGCAACAATTGCTATTATCTGCACATAATGTTTATCTTCCATCCTTCATGAATTTTTATGCCTAGTCATGATTACCATTGGAAACAGAATTTCAAGGAGAGGCAGTTTAAAAAAGGTGTTTTTGTCACTTTTTAAAAAGCTGGAAGGTTCTAAGCACATAACAGACTACAGTGATACCTGAGGACAGAAATCAATTGCTTCAAAGTCCAAACAGTATTATAACAGAAAATGTTAACTGATTACCTGTAAGATGCCATCCTTGACAAAAAGTTGAGAAAAGGTTTGTCCAATGCTTGCTGGATTCTGTTCAATATAGAAAATAACCCCTTGGAGGCCAGTTGTAAGGAATTCTAAACTGATGTTGTTTTGGGGAAGTAATGGAAAACCCTCAAATTCCATATAGGAGTCTCCTTCGTACTGGATGTAGCTAAATTCTACAAAACAACAACAAAGAGCACATATTAGTTATACATTGAAATACTCCTGGGTAGGTGGGTGCTATTCATGATAGAAACAGAAGGATGATAAAGAAACAGAATATAGTGTTGTTACTAGTATTTTTTTAAACCTGGCAGAGATCCTGTGCATCCAGTAACTCATAACAAGCAAAAACCAGCATTTGGAACAGTTGCGGAATGAGGATTCTTTGATGAAGGAAAATTTCCCCAAGTTAATTTCTGTGTTTTGTGCAGCATACCTTGAGGTAGGGGAGCCGCCACAGCCCCTGGTTAATGGCAAGGCCTGCTGCTACTGACCATACATCTCCCCTGCTGCTCACTCACCATTCTCTCACTGGCTTACTTGTAAGCACTCTGTGATGCATGCTCCCAGCCATAGGCACTGCCCAACATCATGGCGGAACAGGTATGTGGGTGGTAGAGGCATTTGTGAGTGCAGGTGGAGAGAGGGCTTGTGAGGTGGCAGTGGGTGGGAAGGGAGGCATGAGAGGGTGGCAGAAGAGAAGAGGTGGCCCCTGGGCACTCTCTGTCTAAGGTCCCCCAAAACTTTGGAACCAGCCCTGTCACACAGCTTTGACAGTTTTTCCTTGTTTCCAGTTTCTGGCCAGATAGGCTTATATCCAGCTCTACTCAATGTTCTTGCATCCATGTTGAAAGGCATACAACAGAGATCCTTTGTGACCAAACTCTACATTCATGCAGGTGAAAACTGACCATCTATTGATATCCCTATGTTTTTGTAAAATAGCCCTTTGATCATTCCAGAGAAACCATCAACACAGCTAGACATTCTGGCACATTCCCAGATGACACACTGGGTCTAACACTTGTTTAAGACATATATGTTCATAGAGTATGCAGTATCACCCATAAAGGTTGTTTCAGAGGTCTGGAGTAGAACAGCTAGATTAAAGTCCAGTAGCACCTTAGAGACCAGCCAGACTTTTGGTGGTATAAGCTTTCAAGAGTCAAAACTCCCTTTTTCAGGATAATTCTTGTTAGAAAAGAAATGAGATATGGATCATACGCTACTGATTCTATACTGCTAGATTCTAATCCAGTAGCACCTTAGAAACCAAAAGGAATTTCACATTACCCTTTTAAAGCTGGTTTTAAGCCGTTATTGATCCGTCTTGGAGTAAACCGGTACAGGGCTGCCATTTCACACAAGCCTTTCCCCTTCCGGTAAAGAGCCATCTCTGAAGCGGTTTGGCATTTCAGACTGCACCACTTTTTCCCACCCTTTTTTGCCCGTGTGGGTGATCTCCATCTTTTTTAATGTTTGTTTTAGAGCGCTATAGCACTATAATGCAACAGCGAAACAGCACCATAGCAACCCCATTGGAATGCCTGGACTCCACTGGGACACATGAGATGGCTACATCTGCCACCTGGAAACAAGTACCCATTGGACACAGTCTTCAAGCGGGAGATCAGGGCATCAGTGATTTTTGCCCACCAGCATCAAGGGACTGTATGGGCAGCAATGACAGGTGCCCATGCCCTGATAGATGCCCTCCAATTGTACCTGGAGGGTGCATGGCTCAAGACAGGCATGTCATTGGGGGAAACCCCACCCAGACCAGGGCTCTGGCAACCCTAGTGACCATGCTTGATTGGCTGTGGAGCCTGGAGCCTGACTAATGGGCTTACTGCTGATTCTCAGCCTCTAGGGCCAGCCCTGGGAACATGATTGAAGCCTTGAGGGACTCTCCTGCCTGCTCTGATGGGAGGGGTTCCCTTGCTGTCCTGTTCTGGTAAGGAATGGTTTGTCCTCCTCAGGGGAGAGATGCTCATCAGAGGCATCCTAAGCTAAAGTGTGGTCTTCTATTGCCTCATGGCTGGGAGCAGCAGGTTAAAGAGAAAGAGTCATAGAAAAAACACTTTTTTAAAAAGATGGCTAGAGATGAAGCTAAGTAAAAGTAGAGTCAGGAAGAATAGAAATTGGAAGAAAGGGAAATAACCAGTAAGGATAAGAGACAGAGCTCTTCTAAGAACCTGCACTCCCTTCCTAGACTGGAAACAAACAGAAGAGTGGGTACCCCACACTGGTAGAGGCAAGAAATTAGATCCTGCCTCCTGACATGATGGGAGGAATCACCTATGCCAAGATACCCCCCTCCTAAGTGAGAATGTTTGTATGGATGTGTTTAGGGACAGGTTTGTACTGCAAATGTAAGACTTGAGTGACCTAGAAATTTCATTGACTACCTCCAGCTTCCATACATATATGTTTCATTCATCTTCTCAAAGATAGAAAAAACAAACAAAATAAATGCTATAAACTGGATGAGGCAACATTAGCAGTCACATAACACAAATAAAGAACAGCAAATAGTCAAAGTGACAAGTCGGCAATCAGCCATTTGTAAACAATTTGTAATTTTCCCATCCTCATTGCAGAATATATGCAAATAGATAAAGCTGAGAAACATTAAACAAATTATTCACTTCAAGTGAATCTCACAACATTTCGCAGTGTCAGTAATATGATATGAATAAAATTATTTTGTTACAGTTTCAGTAATATGATATTAATAAAATTATTTTGGAGGAGGACAGGTGTTAGAGAAGAATGTGTTAATAAAGGTACAAGGTCTACAATAAACTGTTTATCCAGTTTTTTCAATATGATCCTGGCAACTGATTAGTTCCCTATACAAATAGATATTTCTGTTTCATTTGATCTTTGTTAAACTGAAACTCTGAAGAAGAAATGTGTATGTTAAGACAGTGAGGATCAGTACAGATATATAAATATTTATTCATTTAATCCATTTATACCCTGTCTTTCTCCCCAATATGGACCCAAAGCAGCTTACACCATTTTATTTTTCTCCACTTTATCGTCATAACAGCCCCGTAAGAAAAGTTAGGTTCTGAGAGTGTGCAGCTATGCTTCCATGGTACAAATGGGAATTTGACCCTGGGTCTCATCTGACACTCTTAATCACTATACCACACTGGCTCTCAAAATACATTTCCTTTGGCTCTCTTACTGAATCACAAAGCTACTTTATTATCTGTGATAAAATTCCTCCCATTTTATAGTGTATACACTGTTTTGTTCTTCTTAAAATTTAAATCATAAAGCATACCAGACTGCATTTGCAGGAGATTGCTGCCCAGGTGTTGCTGAATAATATCATACCATTAATGTTTTTCAATGACAACATCAGTGAAAAAGGAGATGTTCACAGTAGATCTTAATTTGTTCTAGAATATGGTTCAGAGACCACTGTACAAAATACCTTAGGTGATCCTCATATGAATGTTGTTTTAAGCTATTTCTCATTCTACAGCACCCTAAATGGTTACTTTCACAAACTTTATCCTGCCATTCAAAAGTCATATTTTCTAGGGCTGTCACCTGATTTTAATCATATGGGTAGGAGCTGACCAAATCCACAATAATGGTTCTGAAGAAAAAAAAGTGCTATCTCCCTATTTTTTGCAATAGAAAAGAGCAAGAGTCCTGCAGCACCTTGAGGACTAACAAAATTTGTGTCAGTGAATGAGCTTTCATGAGTCACTGCTCAGCTCTTCAGATAGTGACTCACAAAAGCCCATACCCTGTCACAAAGTTTGTTAGTCTTTAAGGTGTTACTGGACTTTTGTTCTTTTCTAGAGATGGGCATCAACCGGCTCATGAACTAAGGCTCTTGATGTATTTTGGCTGGTTCATGGTTCATGAAGTGAAGTTTATGGCAGGTCAACTGGCATGAACTATCCAGGAACTTTCAGGCAGTTTGTTGTGGTTCATTGCGATTCATGAATGGATACATTTCCAGACAGACTGTCTCCACTCCATTTAAATGAGTGGAATTTGGAGGGCATGTAGAGGAGCATCTGGGGGAGGGCGTCTGTGACTTTGATGTCTCTAGCTTGCACAGAATCCATTCTATACACTCCTGAACCTCCTGCACCTGTCATTTCCCCAGAAAGCACTTTCCTGAGGACACCTTATTTGGGGAGCTGTAACTCAGACCCTGTAAATTCAACCCTCACCAAACGTGGAGGGCCAGTAGAGGAGAGTCAGCTGGAGATCTCCTCTGAGTTTGGTGTCTCCAGCACACTGCAGGGCATTCTACTGTGCCACAAACCTCATGAACAAAACCAATTTGTTCAGCCCCTAAAAGTTTTTGACAGTTCATGGTTTGTGAACTGGCCATGCTACCAACCAAGAACTGAAACACAATTTTCTGGTTCATGCCCATCCCTCCTCTTTTATTTTCTTTTTTAATAAATGTTTTTATTGAAGAAATATAGAATTAACAACACAAAAAAGTACAATAGTGACAATGTGTGAAGTTGAAACATGACATCCAATAATGCAATGTAGCAATAAAACAAGGAAAGTGACATGTACATTATCAAATGTATGTAAAACTAAGTACAATAGATCGTATTTAAAGTATTGGCAAAAGAACAATGGAACATGTAGTCTATGGAATACTAAAATACAAACATTACAACTTGTATTAGCACTAACCTTGTATAGAAACCAACATAAAGAAAGGCAATCATCTGGGATTAGAATCTGAAAACCAGAACCATTATACAGATCTATAGTGGATATAGAGGAAGTATTGATCCCCCATAAGGGGGATATTGCTACTATGGCTCTTGTGCCTTAAGTGTTGGAAATGTCGATCTAAAGCTTGAGGATTTGCTGTTGATTTTAAAGGAAGAATTTGACTCAAAAAGCATGCAGAGTGTTGAAAGACTGTTGAAGGGATGTGGAATTTCTGTTGTGAATTGTGATAAGGCAAAGGAGAAATGTGAAACGTGTCTCAAAGCAAAGGGGACAGCCCCAAAATATTCTGGAAAATCAACGGCTCAGAATGTGGAATTTTTAGAGACTGTGTACAGTGATCTTGTTGGTCCGCTAGCACCATCCTGTGGCGGGAACAAATATTTTGTGACTTTTACTGAGAATAAAACAAAATATACTTTTGTGTATCTGATGAAGAGCAAAGATGAGACACTGAATAAATTCAAATGTTACCTGGCCACAATTAAAAACAAGTTTGGCCGAGCACCTCAAAGCCTACGCACTGATGGAGGTGGAGAATATTGCAACGCTGAATTTAAAGCATTTCTGGAACATGAAGGGATTGAACACAAGGTGTCTATCCCACACTCGCCTCAACAAAATTGATCTTCTGAGAGGCTGAATAGAACAATTCAGGACATGTGTAGGGCAATGCTTATGCATTCTGGACTACCAAATAGCCTGAAGCTGTGAACACAGTGGTGTATCTACACAATACAGTACACTCAAAGCTTACTGGGACCACTCCTTTTGAGGCCTGGTTTAAAAAGAAGCCTGGATTAAAGCACATCAAAGCTTTTGGTTCCAAAGGGTATGCCCACATACCAAAGGAGAAAAGGGGAAAACTTGACCCCAGAGCTGAAGTTGGATTCGTAGTAGGGTATCCAATCGGTGGAAAGGGATACAGAATATACAATCCCCAAAATTGCACAGTTAAGGAACGCAATGTTGTATTTGTTGATGAGAGTGATTTGCCAAGTGTTTCCAGTGCAACTGATCCACAGACGTCTGGGACTGCACCTGAAGAGTTGGTGACATGGTTACCTGTAGTGATCACCGGGGAACCAGCAGGTCTACCTTCTGAGGAAACTACCAGAACAGAAGAGGAAGCGGGAACCACACCAGAGGAGGCAGCAGAACCCACAACCAGTGTGAGACAGTCAGAAAGGAGCACTAAAGGGCAACCACCAAAGAAATATGGATTTTGTGAAACAGTGCAATCCGCAAAGGAACCTAAGAACTGGAAGGAAGTATGCAACTTACCTACGAGTGAAAGAGACAAATGGATTACAGCAATGGAACAAGAAATACTATCCATATACGAGAAGGAAGCATGGACTCTTACTAAGCTACCTCAAGGCAGAAAGCCTGTTGGATGCAAATGGGTTTTCAAAATAAAGCATAAAGAAGATGGAACTGTGGAGCTATACAAAGCATGCCTAGTCACCAAAGGCTATTCACAAGAATATGGGACTGACTATTTTGAAACTTTTGCTCCAGTTACCGACCAAGCAACTTTCAGAACACTTCTTAGTGTTGCAGCATCAAGAGACATGGTTGTAGAGCATCTTGATGTAAAGACTGCTTTTGTCAATGGAGAACTATCCAAAGAAATCTACATGGAACAACCTGAAGGTTTTAAAGTCAAAGGACACTGAATGCACAAGTCAAAAGTATTTTCAAATCTAATGAAAGGAAAATTGCAGATTGTTGCATTCTATTACAGTGGTTAAGTAGGTTCAGAGTTTTGAAAGTGTTATCTGCTAAATCCTGATTTGGAATAAAACCCACCTGATCTGGGTGAATGTAGTCTGATATAAATATATTGAGATGTTTTGCTAAAGTAGATGTGAAGATTTTTAAGTCTTGATTCAAAACAAATATGGGGTGGTAGGACACTGAAGAAAGAGGGTCTATGTCTTTCTTTGGTATCACAACCATCGATGCTTGTTGCCATGAAGGGGGGAAAGTACCTGAATCCAAGATATAATTGCAGGCAGAGGTTAAGGGATCAGCCAGAGATGTTGCAAACCACTTATAACACTCAGAGGAGAAGTCATCTGGACCAGGTGTTTTATTGTTTTGAGTGTCTTGATAGTATCAAGAATTTCCTGTTCCGAGAATGACCTCTCCAAAAATGAACTGTGCTCTTCTCGCAGATTAAGATGTGCTCAATGCTCTCATAAAAACAATTGTATAGGTGCCTGATGAGGATTTGTAGAAGAGTACAAGGTCTTATAGTATTATAGTATTCTTCAAAGATTTTAGTAATGGAGTCAGTACTGTTAAGAATGTCCCCCTGAACATTTCTAACTGAAGCAATTTTTTAAGAAGCCATTTGTGTTTTAACTTTTTGGGATGAGAGACTCAGGAAACAAGGAGTCCTTAGCCAGTACTTTTGCTTTGTAAATACAAGATTTTTTTTTAAATTTTAGATGTTTCCAGTAAAGCTAGGTTCCTACGTTCAAGCATGAGCTGTTGCTACAGTTTTTTGTTACCCCGTTCTTTACGAAGATGTTCCAGAGTCCTTATTTTTTTCAGAAATACTAAGTTCTAGATTTTGTTTCTTTAGATGTGAGGCCTTTGAGATCAAACATCCCTAAGGACTGGCATCAAGGCATCCCACCGTATAGAAGGAGAGCGAGAGCTTTGATTATTTTCAGCGAAATATCGTTTGATGTCTTGCTCAATTTCATTTCGTATTTGTGGGTCAGACAATAAAGACGTATTTAAAGTCCATTGCATGTGAGTAAACCAATGTGTTGGACAATGTCCGTCCATTTTCTTCAGAAAAGGAGCCAGATCATTAAAAAAAAAAAAAAGATTGAACAACAATGGAGCTAAGATTTATCCCTGCTTTATCCCCACATTAATTGGAATTTTTGGAGTTAAAACCCCATCACGAGGGCATCTTACCTGGCAAGCTGTATTTTGGTGTAGATTTTTAATCAAGGATAACGATATCCGATCAATCCCATAAGCTATGAGTTTCCTCCAAAGCAAATCTCTTGGAACAGAGTCAAAAGCACCCTTGAGATCCAAAAAAGCCGCAAACAGTTTGGAGCCCTGTGCTTTCTTGTATTTACTAGCAAGATGACTGAGAATTAAACAATGATCTAGTATAGATTTTCCTTGGGAAAATCCAGCTTGTACTGGCCCCAATTATCCTATCATGTAAAGAAGATGAAATCAATATAAGATCTATCCTGGTGTGTACGTTAAGGCGAGCTGAGAAATAGGTGTAGTCTTTTACAGTTGGGTGTAATAGGCACCATATGTCAGTGAGCCCATTATCTCGAAGGATTCC
The DNA here is from genome assembly GCF_001447785.1 of Gekko japonicus. Classification (NCBI taxonomy): domain Eukaryota; kingdom Metazoa; phylum Chordata; class Lepidosauria; order Squamata; family Gekkonidae; genus Gekko; species Gekko japonicus. The sequence goes on along the minus strand of NW_015170289.1, from coordinate 345,075 downwards.
CGTCAAACCTGTGAAGCGTTTTTTGACCACCTTCGATCTAAGATTATGGTGAGATCTGTTAAGTTCATTGTCGATCAAAAAGTTAAAGTCACCCCCAAGAAATAAGTTTAAGCAGAGTGTTTTGTATGAAACTCAGTTGACCGTTGTTAGGAGCTTAGAGTGTGGCTATTGTGACCGGACAGTTATCCAAAAGCCCCTTTAGGAAAAGGAAACTACCTTGAAGGTCACTGGGTTTGGAAAGAAAGGTAAAGCTAAATATCTCAGTCGGGTTCACGTTCATTAAAGTTTATTTTCATATTGCACTAATGTAATAGTATGGGGGTTGGGAGAGGCGGGAACGGGCTGTGTTATTTCTTTTAGTGGTTCCACACAGCCTGTTCCCCCCTCACTATTGATGAGTTTTTTATATCTAAGATCCATTAGGGTGAGAACAATGTCTCTGGAGAGATGGATTTTTAACACATTAAGGGAGACGATCCTGAAAGCATTGGTGACCACTGGCATTATGTCTCCTGCCACTCCCATCTCATGAGCTAGCCATTTGGATAAGAAGGTGGAGAGATCACTACTACCTTCCACTTTCTACCCCAGACCCCTCAGTTTAATATTATTCTGCTGCTGAGTAAAGTCCAGTGAGAGCATTTTGTCGGTCAGAATGTCTTCCCTCTGCTGCAGCAACTGTATTTCAGTCTGATGTGTCAGTCCCATATTCATAGCACTTTGTGCTATGGATCACGTATCTTGAAGTGCTTTCTGCATAGGGTCCAACTGACCGTAAAGGGGCTTGAACATGGAGGAGATGGTATCAAGCATGGTTTTTTCCATCTTATTCAGAACTGCAGAGAGATCAGCCGGGGTAAGCTGGGCACTAGTTTTATCGTCATCTGCTGTAACGGGCACCATTTTAGTGCTCGGAGAGGTGTGGGAAGCTGAGGTATCTTGGACAGATTGCGAGGTAAACAAAGGCTGTACCTCCTTAGTATTAATAGATTTCTGTAACAGGTTTGATTGGCCATTTTCCCCCATAAAGTGGAGTTGCGTGCAGTCTGTTGGATCAGTAGAGGGGACAGAAAGAAGGTGAGGGTCCATGGCCATTTTCTTTGAGTGCTGCCATGCCCCCCTCCTCTTTTCTTCTGCTACAGACAGATGAACACAGCTACCCAATTTGATAATCTCTGTTTTTAATTGATACACATATTTTACAAGCAGCAAGCATCACTTTAGAAGAGACATTCACTCTTCTGTGCAGAAGAAGAGATGTCTTTTGTCCCATCACCCCCAAAATAAAGATTCCACTGCACACAATAAATGGGGTTTACTGGGATTTATTTATTAATCTGATCTATATCTTACTAAGACCCAACCCTAATTATGGGCATCCTACTTACTGGGCCGCCAAAAGTGTTCCAGTATTAATATTTAACCTAACCCTGGCCCCAAACACAAAGCAGCCTTCATCTGCCAGGCATTTTTCCAAACCTTGGTGCCTTCATTTCTTGGGAAGGGTGAGGGGCAGAGGCAGCTCCTGAGCCATGAAGGGTAGGAGCTGAATTTCTTAGGCAGTGCTTTCTATCTGAATTTTTTCAAATAATTTGTATTAAAAATTAGTATTTTTCAATCTTCTGTCCATTTAATCAGGACCATGTAATAATAAATCAGAATGCTTTTCAATAAGTCTAATGGACTAATAGCTACATGGCTAGTCTATTCATTGGCTAGTTATAGTTGTAAGGAGATATTAGAGGATGACATACAACAGAAACTGTAGGGGGGAAAATGTAAACACATTTGGTTTGCTTTGATACATCTCCTTTGATAGATGAAACGAAGGGGCATGCGGCTTCAGAGCAAAGATCTAGTGAAAATTGTTGCTGAACCTTGGGTCATGGCAACATATGCAAACAAGTCCCAATTCTTTCTAATATTCAGAAATGGGTAGTGAAAAGGCATATTTCACAGTTACTCAAAAACCATTAGAGAAAATGATAGTTTTTGTGGCTCCGCTTTTTAGATGTCCATACAAATCACTGCCGTGCATGCCGCATTTTTCCTTTTATTTATGACTTATATATCTTGGCTGCTTTCATAATAGGCTGTTGCTTTACAGCATAGTTTACTCAGAGCCATTCCAGCTCAAATGGCTGAAATAAAAGCATTAGAATGATTCTTAGTCATCATGTTTCTAGACACAGCACTGTTCAGATATAAACTCCTCACCTTTGGTTCCACACAATGAACCGAGAGTTACAAAGAACCTATGTTTTATTCTGTCAGAGCAGTCTGTACTGCATGACTTGCAGAGAAAGATGGTCATGTTTTTCCTCACAAAGTTGAAATGTCCTCTAATGTGGCATGCTATACAACAATAAAGTGTGGTTAACATCCAGAACAGTTTTCAATGGAGCCCATAAGGAGCTCCAAAGCAAAGAAAAACAACAGTTATGAATAAACCCTCTTTAGCACGTCCTTTGTCATTGCCAAGGGGGACCCAAGATGGCAGAATTCTTTTACCTTTCAGGGCATTTCTAATTCTAAAGCACTCAGAAAGCATAGATATTATTGCCCTGGCACAATACAGATTCTATTTAGCCATGTAAATACTTGTTACTGAGAAGTCAGAAGTGTCTTGCGTCTCTCGTAACTATATATTTTAAAGATTCACACAGAGCTAATTTTTCACCTACTCCCTCTCTCTCTCGGAAAAGAATAAGAGACCTGATTATACTCAACAGGGCCTGATACCATATATATGCTGATGAAAGGAAAATCCATATATCCCTGTCAGTAAAAAGAAAAAGGAAAAAAAAGTTGAAAACTATTCACTTTGCTAAAAATATTGCAAAAGCAGGCTGGATAGAAAGGTTTTCCAGGTCCATCTAATAAAGTATGGAATAGTCTGATAGTCTGGCAGGAAAAAAATCCCATCACCTCCTAAATAAGAACTTCTAAGGCCCTTTCTGCACACATAGCTTACGGCAGCAGCTTACTGCAGAGAATCCTAGCAGCCAAGCCTTTAAGCCTGACTTCCGATTTGTGTGCCTGCCCTCTGCACCATTCCTTTTTCCTATGGTGTATTCTGTGCATTTATTCTGCACATACAACCCAAAACTGCAGTTTTTTCTTAATTGGCAGGGGTGGTGTTCAATGATTAACGTGGGAGGGGTGCTGTCCATTTTTTAAAATTTGAAACAAGAAGGGACCATTGTAACGCTAGGCTTCTGGAGACTGCCAACCCTCCCCTCCCCCATTTGTCCACTAAAGTGTTACGCGAAAAATAATGTTTTTAAAGCTTTCCCATCCCTGTGTCTCTTTGTCTTTACATTTAATGTCAATTTCATTCAGTGCTGAGGATCCCCCACCCTTTATTTTGTTTGTTTATCCATCCCTGTTCCACCACTCACTCCTCTGTGCCTGCTGTCGCCACTTCCCGCCACCAACTCGGGAGGCTTCTTAGGCACCAGTACCACTGCCCCATGGGTGGTGGACTGCTGTGCCCTAATGAGGTGGCAATGGGAGTAGCAACAGGGCCTGGTGAAAGCCCACTGAAGGTGCCTGGGGTTGGGGGACTGTGCAGGTGGCAAAGGTGGCCTGGAGCTCCCAGGTGGCTTTTGAGAGTGTGGAGTGGGGCTCAGTTTTCACCCCTTCCCTCTCATGTGAGGCACTTATAGCAGCCCATTTCTTATCAAGGGAAGCAGCAGAAGGAGGAACAAGGCCACTGCCGGAGGCACCAGTGATTTCAGCCATAGCACTATGGGGGAGGCAAGGTGGGGAACAGGAGCAGCCATTGCAAACCTCACTTTTTATTTGGCCAAGATGTAGTGGATTCTTTCTTGTGTTCTTAACAAATGGGAAACACAGTAGCTAATAACATAGCTCATGTAGCCAGAGAAGCACGGCTTTTCCCTTCCATTTTAATCTTAGGCTTGCTTCCAGAGATTGCCAGAATGGTCCCTCCCCCAATTGTTCACTGAAGCATTAAAGGAAAAAAAATATTCAAAAGATCTAGGCTTCCCACCCCAGTGTCTGTCTCTCTTTACATGTCTTGTCAATACCCCCACCTTATTTTGGTTTGCATGCAGTACTGAAATCCTTTTTCCTCCCTGCACTAGGAATGCTTCCATTTGCCTGCTCTCCAGATCCTCTTAAGTCAGTACCAGCAGGGAACTAAACCTTGCACAGCTCCTTGCAAACTTTCCCCCATTGTTTTGGTTTTTCTCACTCTTCAGTCCTGGTCTAGTGAAAGACTCCTTTTGATAGACTAATGAGCTTGTCAAAAAATAAAAATAAAAATTTATAAATGAGGGGGAAATGGAGCTAACATTCTGCCAGGATGCCTATCCAAGATTACATACAGACTGAAGAATCTCTTGTTTCAAAAAACATGCCCAGAGTGAAACTGACCAATAAGGAGTGGGGGGAAGGACCTAGATGTGGGCAGAGGAGTGACCTGCAAGGGGCCAGAAAAGTGGTGGGAGGGAAAAATCCAAGGGAATGTGTATGCTTTGAATTACCTTTGGCTTGGAAGGGAAGCAAAAGGAAAGGCCACAGCAAAAACACTTTCAGAAAAGCTGGGCAAATGGTTGAATGGAAAGCAAACCGAGCACTGAAAGGAGGAAGACCAATGCAGAACATAAAAAAGAAGAAAAAACTGATGGATATGCACATTGAAAGCAATGAGAATGCAGAACAACAAAGAAAACCCACAGGACATGCAAGGTGAAAGCAAAACAAACCACCAGTGCATAATAGGCCTACCTGAAGTTGCCTTGTATTGAACCCATGACCTTTTTTGTACAAGCAAGTGCTCTGTCACTGAGTCATAGCTCCTCCCCCATGAGATTACTCGCTTAATTTATGATGCTAAATAAAGCCCACTAGCAAGGTGTCATAGTCCCCTAGAGATCGATAAACATGTTTCTGCTGACTGAAGGGGGAGGTGGATTTTGATGCACCAAACAGGACATGTACATGGCTGGCATAGCTTGCTAAATCACATGTTCAGAGAGAGGAGTAGTAATGTACTTAAACTAGCACCCTTAGATAGATAGTACCAAAAAAACAAAAAACAAACCCAGCTTCTAAAACAGCATTGCCTGAAACAGGGGAAGGAGAAAAAAAATCAACCCATTGGGTGGTTAGTCAGTTACTGAATAGTTCTCAGTTTCTAATAGTACACTGGCTTATCCATCTTTCTGTCTCTCTTTTAAAAGTTCAAGTAACTTCCTGGCCAAAGTTTAAACTTCTAGTTTTTATGCCACATCAGTACTTAGCCTCTGACAGAACTTCTGTGCTCTCAGTTTACAGGTGTAGTATCAGAAAACTTAGAGTCTTACGTTATACAAGCCAGTGGGCTGCAGTGGTCAAAGTCACAGACTATGCCTGGGCCAGGAGACCTAGGATCAAATTCTAGCTTCCCATGAATCTCATTGATGACCTTGGGTCATTCATCTTTTCTCAGTGTAAGCTGTGGGGCTGTGGTGAGAATAAATCGGTGATGTCATCTTGAGCTCCTTGGATGAAGGGTAGGATTAAAAAAACACCAAATAAATGTGCAAACTTCTTTGTAATTGTCTCACTGAATACAGCCAAATTGTATATGAACGCTTTCCCAGAATGGGCAACAGAACACAACCATAATCTGGTTTTCTGGGTCTGCCTAATGGTATCTGTAAATAGAGTAGAATTCAGTTCCACCCACAACAGTTTAATTTTATTTGAAATGGCATGGTTTCTCACTAGATTTATAGATTTCACTTTTGTCCTTAACAGTGAATTAACTACCATAAGTAACAAAGGATGATTTCCCCCCAATTATTGCTATTTTGGATGCTAATAGTATGGCTTTCAAGAAGCCAGATTGTACAAAAGCAAACATCATTTTTATTCTCACATGGACAGGTCTCAAAGACACGTTCATTTCTATGTATCTGAAGCTGAACATTTCCAGTACTCTCCTGTCATCTATTTAACAAGCATCTGGCTAACCTCCTGATGAGCAAGCCACTGAGCACTGCTCCCACACAGGTTTTCTTGAATTGTGTAGGAACAGCATGCCACTGATTTTAATCTCTTGAAGAATGAACAGATGTTTCTCCTTTTTCCATAAACATCACTTTTTGGCTGCACACTTGGTTTCAGTATAATTATTAAATGTGCTAAATAGCTTGATTATTAAGAGGTGAAGGTTGTCTCTTTCAAAGCATGGTATCTGTTGTAAATGTCTTCAGTGAGTATTTTTATCACAAAAACGAATGACTCTTATTGTGGATTCAGTCATATAAGCAGTGATATTTCTGAACAACAGAAGCTCTAGATGTCTTCATAGTGAACTCGATAGACTGCTATGTGTTACCCTTTTTCTTTTGGAAAATCCCCGTCTCTGGGTTTAGCTTAGCTTTTTCCTCCCACCTTCCATTTCTCTTTTATATTTTGCCATATCCTAACTGTCTCTCAGGTTTACTGTGAATAATACTACAGGGGTACAAAGCACAGGGAAAAAGGACAAACACTGATTAGTGTTTGTCTTTACTCTGAAGATCACAATGATAGCACCATAATCCAGCCTTGGTCATAGAAACACAATTTTGCTTCCTTTATCTCATTGTTGTTGTTCAGTCGCACAGTCGAGTCCGACTCTTTGCGACCCCATGGACCAGCTCCCTCCAGGCCTTCCAGTCTTCCGCCATCCTCTGAAGTTTGCTCAGCTTCATGTTCGTTGCATCGATGACACTGTCTAACCATCCCATCCTTTGCCGTCCCCATCTTCTTTGACCTTCAATCTTTCCCATCATCAGGGTCTTCTCCAGTGAGTGCTCCCTTCTCATTTGGTGGCCAAAGCATTTGAGCTTCAGTTTCATTATCTGGCCTTCCAGGGAACAGTCAGGGTTGATTTCTTTGAGGATTTACTGATTTGTTCTTCTTGCAGTCCAAGGGACTCTCAAGAGTCTTCTCCAGCACCATAGTTCAAAAGAATCTATTCTTCTGCGCTCGGCCTTCCTTATAGTCCAACTCTCGCAGCCATACATGACTACTGGGAATACCATTGCTTTGACCATGCGGACTTTTGTTGGCAGGGTGATGTCTCTACTTTTTATCATGCTGTTTAGGTTCGCCATCGCTTTCCTCCCAAGGAGCAGGCGTCTTTTAATTTCATGACTGCTGTCACAGTCTGCGGTGATCTGGGATCCCAGGAACGTGAAGTCTGTCACTACTTCCACGACTTCCCCTTCTATTTGCCAAGGAGTGATGGGGCCGGATGCCATGATCTTAGTTTTTTTGATGTTGAGCTTCAAGCCCACTTTTGCGCTCTCCTCTTTTACCCTGAGCAAGAGGCTCTTGAGGTCCTCTTCACTTTCTGCCATCAGAGTGGTATCGTCTGCATATCTGAGGTTGTTGATCTTTTCCCCCGCAATCTTAATTCCTGCTTGTGATTCATCTAGGCCAGCATTTCGCATGATGTACTCTGCATATATATTAAATAAGCAAGGCGACAATATACATCCTTGTCGTACTCCTTTTCCTATGCTGAACCAATCAGTTGTTCCATATCCGGTTCTAACTGTCGCTTCTTGGCCCTTATACAGGTTTCTCAAGAGACATGTGAGGTGGTCTGGTACTCCCATCTCTTTAAGGACCTGCCATAGTTTGTTGTGATCCACACAGTCAAAGGCTTTAGCATAGTCAATGAAGCAGAAGTAGATATTTTTCTGGTACTCTCTTGCTTTCTCCATAATCCAGCGAATGTTGGAAATTTGATCTCTAGTTCCTCTACCTCTTCGAAACCCAGCTTGTACTTCTGGCAGTTCTCTATCCACGTACTGTTGAAGCCTAGCTTGTAGGATCTTGAGCATGACCTTGCTAGCGTGTGATATGAGTGCAATTGTGCGATAGTTTGAACATTCCTTGGCGTTGCCCTTCTTTGGGATTGGAATGTATACTGATCTTTTCCAATCCTGTGGCCACTGTTGCGTTTTCCAAATTTGCTGGCAAATGGAGTGCAGCACTTTAACAGCATCATCTTCTAAGACTTTGAATAGCTCAGCTGGAATACCATCACCTCCACTAGCTTTGTTGTTAGCAATGCTTTCTAAGGCCCATTTAACTTCACATTCCAGGATGTCTGGCTCGAGGTCAGTGATTATACCGTCGTGGTTGTCAAGGACATCGAGGTCTTTCTTGTATAGTTCTTCTGTGTATTCTTGCCATCTTTTCCTAATCTCTTCTGCTTCTGTTAGGTCCCTACCGTTTTTGTCCTTTATCATGGCCAGCTTTGCATGGAACGCTCCCTTGATTTCTCCAACTTTCTTGAAGAGATCTCTAGTCCTTCCCATTCTATTGTTTTCTTCTATTACTTTGCACTGTTCATTCAGGAAGGCCTCCTTATCTCTCCTTGCTGTTCTCTGGAAATCTGCGTTCAGTTGGGTAAATCTTTCCTTTTCGCCTTTGCCTTTCGCTTTCCTTCTTTCCTCTGCTATTTGTAAAGCCTCATCAGAAAGCCACTTTGCTTTCTTACATTTCTTTTTCTTTGGGATGGTGGTGATTGCTGCCTCCTGTACAATGTCACGAACCTCCGTCCATAGTTCTTCAGGCACTCTATCTATCAAATCCAGACCCTTGAATCTATTCTTCACCTCTACTGTATATTCATCAGGGATGTGATCTAGGTCAAACCTGAATGGCCTCATGGTTTTCCCGATTTTCTTCAGTTTAAGTCTGAATTTTGCAATGAGTAGCTCATGATCTGAACCACAGTCAGCTCCAGGTCTTGTTTTTACTGACTGGATAGAGCTTCTCCATCTTTGACTGCAAATTATATAGTCAATCTGATTTCGGTGTTGCCCATCTGGTGATGTCCATGTGTAGAGTCGCCTCTTAGGTTGTTGGAAAAGGGTGTTCGCTATGACCAGTGTGTTCTCTTGACAAAACTCTGTTAACCTTTGCCCTGCTTCATTTTGCTTTCCAAGGCCAAACTTGTCTGTTATTCCAGTTACCTTTTCACTTCCTACTTTAGCATTCCAGTCCCCTATGATGATGAGGACATCATTTTTTGGTGTTAGTTCTAGGACCACGTCAAGTTTACCTTGATTCATAGATCTTACATTCCAGGTTCCTATGTAGTATTGTTCTTTGCAGCATTGGACTTTCCTTTCACCATCAGACACATCCACAACTGAGCGTCCTTTCGGCTTTGGCCCAGCCGCTTCACTCTTTCTGGGGTTACTTGTACTTGCCCTCTGCTCTTCCTCAGTAGCATATTGGACACCTTCCGACCTGAGGGGCTCATCTTCCGGCGTCATATCTTTTAGCCTTTTGATACCGTCCATGGGGTTTTCTTGGCAAACATACTGGAGTGGGTTGCCATTACCTTCTCCAGGTGGATCACGCTTGGTCTGAGTTCTCTGCTGTGGCCTGTCCGTCTTGGGTGGCCCTTCACGGCATAGCCCACAGCTTCACTGAACTACACAAGCCCCCTCACCACGACAAGGCAGTGATCCATGAGGGGGCCTTTATCTCATAATGAATAGATATATGTCCTTTATCTCATAATGAATAGATATATGTCCTTTCTGGGCAAAGTGACTGAGAGAGCAGTAGCAGACCAACTCCAGATCTTCTTGGATAGCTCATCTGCTCGAGACACTTTTCAGTCTGGCTTCAAGTCAGGCTATGGCACGGAGATGCCTCTGTGTCAAGCTGTCAGCAAGCTGCCAATGTGTTTTCCTATTCTCTATGTATGCGCTTGTCTGCTTTCACTTTCCCATGTATGCCTGTTGATGCGCTTAATTGCCTAGTTGCAGGAACATCCGTATCTCTCAAGGCCACAGGTGGTTGCTGGCGGGTAGTAGCTTGGGAGATCTCATGGTACTATCCATGAGAAGCAAATGTGTTATGATTATCTAGAAGCGTTGTTTCCCAGGCTCAATGGCGCGTGCGGGAAGTCCCGCAATTGGGCCTCAGCTTTTTGAATTTACTATAATCTATTAGGATCCATGCTTATGCCTCATTCTGAACAGTGATCCTATTATGCACCTATTGCTTCAAATAAAGTAAAACCTTTTCTACAAGTGTGTGCTTTGTTGATGCGATGGGAATCTGACACAAGCTCAGGTCTCTCTTGGCCTTTGCGGCCTATTTATCCATTGCTTAGCCATTGTGTCTCTTTCTCAGTTGTATTTTACCTTCACTTGTCATCTTGCATTCCTTTTTCCTTTTTTTTTAGTCCCCCGTAGGGGATTTTTTAATTGCATTTTCTATAAACTACAGCGAAATTTGGGAAGCGATCTACAAACTATGGGAGAAAGTAAAGAAAACCCACTAAAAACCCCAGAGATGGTGATCATAATGCTTGTAACATTAGCTTCTCGCTTAAAGTTCAATTAGAGTTCATTGGATGTGGTCAACCACGGTCTTCATATTGAAACTAAAGCAAACTATAACACCTGCACTTCTGCCTTAATAAAAAGCAATTCAAGAAATGGTTAATAATCATTATGGAGAATTATAGATACAATAACAACTCAATATGTATCCTTTTTGTTTCTCAACTGATAGCTTGTTTTTGGGGCTGCCGCACCAAGTTCCGAATCTGAGCCCTCGTCAGAAGTTGCCACTTCTCCCTCTTCCTCACTCTCCTTGGTGCTGTCATCTTTCTCTTTATCTTCTTCGCCTGCTGGACAATTATGCTGCTGCAAAAACTCCAATGCCTTTTAAACGGAGTCATTTTTTTCCTTTCTTGTCCTTAAATTTGAAGATTATGCCTTCGGGCACATTCCATCTGTAGGGGATGTTATTTTTCTGAAGAAATAGTACCAAGTCTCTGAATTTCTTTCTTTTCTTTCTTATTTTAAACTGAATGTCTTTTAAAATTTTAATTTCTTTGCCCTTAATCTTCAAGGTTATTCCACTTGTCGTTTTGAGGATTTGGTCTCTCACTTGACTTCTGGAGAATCTCACCATCACTTCCCCGGACAGATTATTCTTTCTTATAAATTTAGAATACGGCCTATAGATCATATCTATTTCGCATTGTAGTATATCCGCTTTAATATCTGTTACCGGGGCAATAGCATCACACATCACCTGCTTTAGATCTTCTCCTTTCTCTTGAGGAACTCCTTGGAATCTCAGGAATCTCTTTCCATTTGCAGCTGTGATAGATGAGACTCATCAGCTAGTCTCTTTTTCTCCATCACCTGCAGTTGTTTTTTAAACTTCTTTGTGTTGGCATCCACTTCTTCGATCTCTTGCTCCGTTCTCTCCATTTTTTTTACAGTCACGTTAAGTTGGGTTTGTTGCATATCAAGCTTTTGATGCAGTGCCATTACTTGTTCTAGCAGAGATTGCAACGCCTCAGTCAGCATCTTTTGAAGGTCTGCAGTCATGTCCTGTCTAGGGACAGAACTTGCTCGGCTGGCACTTCCGGCAAGAGGCTTCAGTTTCGATTGCTTGTCCTTCTCCTCCTTCTTCGGCGTCATGTTTGAGATTGTTTATTTTTCATAAAAGTTATCAAAGTCTCTAGAATCCCTATAAAAGTCAGGTAAGTTCTTAAATGTCCTTTTATTTTAGTCCACCTTGTTTTTATAGCCCACCCTCCCTTTCTTCTGCTGTGCAAAGTTCATTTATTTTCTTATCGGGGGAGAGTTCGCTCCCCCCCTCTGCTTCCTCAAGGGGAGGCTTTCGGCTAGTTTTCAGGTGTTTTCGCTTGTGCCTTGACTCACATTTCAATGATGAACTGCTTTAGATCACAATTCGCTTGATCACCAAACGCTTGTCCCGGTGTGTGTTCCTAGTTCCATTCGCGGATGCTCTGTGGTGGGACCTTCGGGGCAAGGAAAAGCCCCCCTTCACTGGCAAATTGCCGGAGAAAGAGATTTCCTAGCACTCCATGGCTGGGAGCCCAACACAAGGGCTCCGGGGATGGTGCGGACAATTGCACCCCCTCCCAGCCACAGGTGCTGGTGCACGTCTCCCGGAGCTCCGGGAGAATGCGACCACCATAGCTGATGACAAAACTGGAAGTCGTCATCTTGCATTCCTAAGGGGGGGGGAGTGTCTGTGGTGTGAGTGTTAGGGAGTAGTCCCTGTAATCTTTTCCAAAGAGGGCCTCATGTGTTCTTTTCACGGTGGAAGACCTTGAAGATGTCTGTGCTTTGCCTAGGTCATAGGGCAACACATATCTGTCCAGGTTGCTATGGTTATGCAAGGGGGTTAGGGCATGATGTGGGGGGAACTGGGCGAATGGAACTTTACTGACTTCTCCTATATCTAGATTGTACCTAGCAATTACTTTCCGTTCTGACAAAAGCTCTTGAATCTACAGTTATCATTTCTCAATAAAACCTATAACTATTTATAGCGTGTGTGGAGAGTGTTTAACTGGAAACCTGACACTCTGCTAGCTCTAGTTGATGGCCTCCGTCTGAGTGTAGAAGAAGGCCATGCCTCTTTGTTTCTCTTACTGGATTTATCTGCAGCCTTTCATACAGTAGATTATACCATCTTGTTGAGATGCCTGGAGGCAGAAGTCGGTATCAGGGGTTGTATGCCCTGAACTGGTTCAAATCATTCTCACAGATCAGCCTCGAAGTTATCATCAGAGTGTGACCTAATCTGTGGCATTCCACAGGGTGCAATTCTATCCCCCATGCTTTTCAATCTCTATGTAAAAATCCTTAGGGTAAATCATTTGTAGCTTTGGGACTGGCTGTCATCAATATGCAGATGATACCCAGCTACATAGATCATTATGCAAGTCTCCTGGTGATGCAAAAGAGGTCTTAAATTGCTGCTTGGATGTGGTAGTAAATTGGCTATGAGTCAACAAAATGAAACTAAATCATGAAAAGACGAGGTAATGTTGGTTGGGAAGGTGGAGATCTCAAAGGATATTATGCTCCTCATTTTTTATGGCATTCAGCTGACCCTTGCTGACTCAGTTAAGAGACTTGGAGTTATACTGAACCCAATGTTATTGCTGGAAATTAAGCAAGTTAATGCAACTGCAAAAAATTCTTTTCCCCAACTCAGCCTACAGTTTACCTCAATATAGCTGGTCCGGCCACGTGAATCTATGCCATGGTGACATCCAGACTAGACTACTGTACATCAGCATTCCCTCAAAATCAATTCAGAAAATCCAGTTGGTGCAAAATGCTGCAGCTAGGCTATTATCAGGAGCTACATGAAGCACACGTATTACTCCCCTTTTGTAGTCACCCCATTGGCTGCCCATCTGTCACTGGGCTCAATTTAAGGTATTGACTATCACATACAAAGTCCTTCATGGCCTTGGACCCTAATATCTATGAGACCGCCTCTCCCACAGTGCTCCACCACAACAGCTTCACTTATCTGAACAGGGCCTTTTTGCAGAATTTTCCCCCTTTGAGGATTGGGACCCCTGCCTGAAGAAGGGGCTCTGCCTGGGATGCGGGGAGCCCAGCCACTTCGTAGCCAATTGCGAGGGGCCCAAAGTCAGCAGGCACGGCAGGAGACAGGAGTCCCGTGAGAAGAAGGGGAAGCTGGTAGGGAAAGAAGTGAAACCACCACGCGGGCTGCAAGTGACAGAGCACCTGTCATCAGGAACACTGTTCTCCAGCAATGGAGATCAGCCCCAGGTGCAGGGAATTGACCGGGGCCTGCTGTGAAGGGCACCAACCAGTGGGTCCCTGATTCTTTGGCACGTGAATCGGTGAGAAACAGTACTTCTTTGTTTTATGTGACTCTGACCCTCTTGAACCCCCAAGCCAAACCCCAAATCCAGGTAAGGGCATTAATTGATTCTGGGTGCTTCCGAGATCTTATCAGCCCCACTCTAGTCATGGGATTGGGGCATGACATTCACGAATCGGGGGACCCTGTAGTCTTCACCCAAATGGATGGGACTACCATGCAGTCGTGCAAATTTCAGACTGTGGAACTACCTGTAGGGGTGTCAGGACACTGGGAATGATGAGCTTTTATAGTGCACCCGACAGCCCAGTTCCCCATGGTATTGGGCAACCCTTGGCTGGCAGCCCATGACCCCTATGTTCAATGGAGCAAAGGAACATTGATATTTCTAGATCCCAGGTGTCAGGAACACCAGTGGAACCCATCATCGGGAGAGGAGCCCTGCCCTGTGTGGGCGTGCTTGGCCCATGAGGAACTAAATGCTATTCCCCCAGAATACCGAGACCTGGGGAGAATGTTTGAAGAGGGGGAGGCAGACAAACTATCTCCCCACCGGAAGACTGACTGTACTATTGAGATACTGCCAGGACATAAGATGCCCAAAGGAAAGCTGTATGCTATGGACCCCCTCCGAGAGGGAGGAACTTTGACGGTTCATCGACAAGGGTTCAAATGGTGCTCTGCACAATGCATCGACAAAAACGTAGAGCGGGGTTTATCAGACCCATGACCTCCTCTTTCACAGCCCCCATACTCTTGAGGACAAAAAAGAATGGGGGCCTGAGACTGTGCATGGACTACTGGGGTCTAAATGCCGTGTCGATGTCAAACGCATACCCTCTACTTTTAATAAAAGATTTATTAGCAGAGGCGGCCAAAGGGAAGAATTTTACAAAACTGAATCTTCTGGATGCGTATTTTAGAATGCACATCCGAGAGGGCGACGAGCATAAAATGGCTTTTAACACCCCTCTGGGACAGTTCAAGTACCTGGTGATGCTTCAGTTTGCAAAATGGGGAAGGGGGAAGCCTGAAGCCCCTTCTGCACAGACACAACAGTAACCATCAGAATATGGCCCCTGCACTCCTTGGAGGCATGGCATTTCTAGTACATGTGTGATTCAAACTCCTAATGGCAGCCATCCTAAAGTGGGATTTGTTTTTACAAAATGGAGCTAAATCTTATCCCTTCCTGTACCTTACTTCGCTGTGTCTTCTCTAGGCTTGCCAATCCAGGAGGTGAGGGAGAGGAGCTGCCACTGGCCACAGACCTGCACTCCAAGTAGCGAATTAGCCACTTGGAACTTAGGCGTGGGCAGCCCCCACTTGCAAGAAACCATTTAAGGGGAAGCTTTCCTTTAAATTGTTTCTTGCAAGTGGGGCCCACCCACTCCAATTCCAATTGGCAAATTCACCAGTTGGAGTTCAGGAATGGGTGGGCAGCCAGCCCCACTCTAAAAAAAATTTAAAAGGAAGGTTTAAAGGGTTTCTTGCGTGTGGGCGCCACTGGTGCCTTCTAAGGTGCTGTGTCCCCAACATGATGCTGTCACTTATGCATGATGCCATCACATTGGGGAGTCCCTGCCCACTCCTGGAACACCCCCCCCCCCAAAGTCCCCTACCAGTGAGAGGTAAGGACCTGGCAACCCTAGTCTTCTCCTAACTTGGTTGAATTCCTATATTGGTGCCGGGCAAGGAGAAAATATGCTTTAAAGTTTAAACCATGAAGTGCAGCAAGTAAGATGATTAGTTCCCCTTGGCCATGGGGCTCAGCTTTGAGCCATCCACTTAATGTGTAACTGGACCTATCATTTCTTACCAGGGCCACTTTTAAATACAACATAAATCTCAGAAAAACAAATAGAGATTCTCTCTTTTGAGAGTGAGATTATCTGATGCTTCACAATTTAGGGGCACCTAATGAAGCTGATGGGCAATAGATTCAGAACAGACAAAAGGAAGTACATCTTCACTTGTGACTGATTACATTATAAAATTCATTGCCAGAGGATAGAGTGCTAACCACTGGTACAGATGATTTTCAAAGAGGGCTAGACCGAGTCATGAAGGAGAGTTCCACAATGCCTCTGTTTTCTGTTTGTTGGCCTTCAACAGCAACCAGTTGGCCACTGTGTGAAACAGGGTGCTGTAATGTCTTCCAAATGTATGTCTGTATGTGTGTGCTGCATGCAGACGTCTTATGATCAGGAGGCAAAGCCTAGACCTTGCCTTCTATGTAGCGAGTAAAGATCCCTCCCCATCTCTGTATTCCTACATTCCTGCCAATGTACTCAAGCAAATCTTTCTGCTAGCCTCTCATCACAGGAGGGTCTGAAGCCATAGCCTCAGTATTCCATCAGAGCCTCTGCCTATCTGAATTTGAAATGTGGTGGAAATCTGGCGGAGGGATTAATTTAGAGGTCCACAAAAGTTCATAAAGAAAGTATGAAAGTGATGACATTCCTCTGTTGCTCCTTAACGTCCAGTATTCAGAAGTAAATTGAACTCTGAAGTTCTATTTTGCTATCTTAGGCAATAGATCTGAACCACCTTTTAACAAATTGTCTACTCATTTTTTGAAGACATCTAAATATCAACCAACACCACTCCATGCGGTCATTAATTTTAAACCAAAAGTTAGGCTTTTGGTCAACAAATAATGCTTTCTAAGGCTTCCTGTGTTTATTTTTCATTTTGTTTCTGCAAATGTGAAAAGTCTGAAAAGGGGACAATTCAGAGTTTTGCATACCATGGAATTGCAGCAAATATTAGGCCAGGAATAGCCATTTGTGGAATAAATTTTGAGGGGAAGGCATATGGTGCTAGTGACCCACACCCAATCTTTGCCCTGTACTAACTTTCTGGGATTGGGCAGTTCACTGGTTTCCATCTTCTGTTGTGACATCTTATTTCTCACAATGATCACTCAAACATCTCTGAGAGGCATGCAGGCAAAGCTTGAAAGCAATAGTGTTTATAGTAATTTGTCACCCACATGTAATGTTCAGATTCACCTGCCTCTTGAAATGGAGGCTACATTTAGTGATCATGGCTGATACGAAAGGTTTTCCATGATCAGAGCTAAGGTAGAACATACAGGAAGAGATTTAGGTAAATGAAGTTGAGGTAAGTTGTGGTGGGAGAAAGTCTTGGCAGGCTGACTGGGACTTAAAAACACAGTGCCTATTTGTGAGATGCACTAAAATTCACAGTGCTCTCGTTTTTGCCACAATCACTCAGATAAAGAGCCATTAGGATCAGCTAGAAAAAGTTAGAAAAAGCGGCTGCACAATCTGATATTATGGAAATTGTACATTCTCTCTCTTTCACTCTCTCTGTATGTATGTATGTGTGTGTGTGTGTGTGTGTGTATGCTAGTCCTCCACAAAACTATAAGGAATCAAGGTGCAGAGTTAATGAAAACTGATAAGTCTGCTCTTCTCCTGCTGTGCAAGTATTTCAAATGCATTTAGATACACTTGAATAAAGATACATTGCCAACTCTTTACATCCACTGTAATAAACACTGTAGTATGTTTCTGCTTTTGATGAAGATGAAATCATGATACTCATAAGGCATAACAACTTCATTCATAGGACAAAAAAATAAATAAGACTAGCAGGCAGGTCAGTCAATGCCAGCATATGTTTGCCCCATGCTGCACCAAGGCTTCTTACAGCTGTAACCAATAAAGTTGTGGCCAATTACATTTCAAATTATTGAACTATTGGTGTAGGAGGGATTTCTCGCCTACATTGCCCTCCCCCTCCCCCTGGGCCCTGGGGCTGCAACCTATTCTCTGTTCTCATTATTAAAGTATTTTGTTTCATATGAATTGATTTTGATTACTTCAGCTGATATGTTTTATGCTTCTGTGTTTTTAAGTTTTTAAATCATGCTCAATTCTGGTAATTGATATCATTAGATATATTCCGGACTGATTTGATCATCAGAAAGGTAGGATACAAGGATATTTAAACAAATACATATGTTTGGTGGGTTCACTTAATTCCTAAGTATGCATTCATTTTGATTCATATACTTTCAAAATCATGATATACTTTCATGGATCAGTTGCTGCTAATTAGGGATGTGCATTCGGTTCGGATAAACAAAAAATCGGCCCGCCGAAAGCCGAATCAGATTCTCTAATCTGATTCGGCTGGCCGAACAGGGATTCCCCGAGTGGATGCTGTATACTTGGCATCCATTTGGGAAATCCCTTTGCTGGACGAGGGGCAGGCAGGCATTTAAATGCCTCCCTGCTCCTTTCAGGGCCTTCCACGGCTTGCCCTCCACAGCAGGCAGGCTGGGGAAGGCACGGGAAGGCATTTAAATGCCTCCTTGCACCCTCCCGGACCTTTCCTGGCTCTCCCACCTTGGAAGGAAGGGGGGCTAGCTTGGGGGCAGCAGGCTTACTTCACTGAAGGGCCTTCCCTTCAATGAAGGAAGCATGCCACCTGTGCAGCACGACTGGGGGGGGATTGAAACTTTAAAACACAAGGTGTGCCACAGAGGTGAATGCTCCCTTCATTGAAGGGAAGGCAGATTGCCTTCCCTTCAGTGATAGGAAACCCCCCCTTCAAGGGGAGATTATTATACCCTATGGGGACAGTCCCCATAGGGTATAATTGAGCTGGATGTGATTCGGCGTGCCAAATGCCACCCCAATCATCTTGCATTGTTGAAAGTGGCATTTGGGGGGTCATTCGGCTGGCTGCATCACATTTGACCCGATTCGGCTGAATCAGAATGTGCCTCTTTTTTTAGCACATCCTTACTGCTAATGATGTGTGGATCTTCCCAAATAGACTGTAGAATTAATGTGGAAGAACTAATGGTCCACACCTTCGATAGAAATAGTGCAGCCATAAGCACATATTGGAATCTCTGGAATGTCATGTCTCACTGTGTACCAGGTCATTTCAGCTGCTAAAAATGTCATTGTGCCACCTAGTATTTTCGACAAATGCAAACTCTTTGTCTTTTGTTCCCCACCCCTTACCATGAACTTACTCTAGAATGCTCTACTCCATCCTGATTGTAAAAGCCAGTAATATTAATGACATTATGTGACTGATTTTAACAGCCTTTGGCCACATACAATAATTGCTACTTAAACTTGAATATTCATGGAATGAAAACGTGTAATTTAGTGCTCATACTGCATTAATGTATTTTATATTACTGAAGCTGTAACCCTGAAGAGGACTATACATTGAGAATGGATTCATTAATATCCCAATAGCCTCTTGGACATATTTATAAATTAATCCATGGTCATCTGTGGATTAGAGGTTACTTTTTGTTGTACTGATAACAACCAGGGCTTTTCCTATTTTTTTACTACCCTTATTAATTTATTTATTACAAATACTTATATCCTGCCTTTCCTTGTGGCTCAAGGCAGCATACATATTACAGTTAAAATGCAAAATATTAAATCCCCAGATTCCCCCTCCCCCATAGGGTGCCTGTAATTTAGATCTCATTTAAAGCTCTGGAAAGTGAAATGGACTTGCAGCACCTCCTGAATATTTCTTATGATAGTGCTTCCCTCATCTCTTCAGGGAGCCCATTACACAGAATGGCAGCTACAACAGAAATTGAAAGACTCTGGTTAATGCCAGACAGGCCATCTTACGTGAGGGACTAAGCCAGTAGGTGTCAGCCTGAAGAACATAGCTGGAGCAATGAGGCATATGGGATGAAACAATCCTTTTGATTTGAGGGTCAGCCCCTGAAACCAATGGGCTCTAAATGTCCTAACCAGCACTTGGACTTGGAGCTGAGGAAGATGTTCCAAACTGCTAGCCTCGATAATAACTGGACTACCACAGTTTCTAGGTTGTTTTCAAGAGCAGCCAAACATAGAATACATTACAACTATTTTACAAGAGTATGGATTGGAGAGGCCAGATCAGCCGAGAAAGGATAGAGTTGGTGAATCAGATGCAGCTGATAAAAGCCACTATTTTGGCCATTATCCCACCCTGCTTTTCAAACAGCAATGCTGGGTCCATGAGCACCCACAAACTCTTAATCTGTTCTGCAGAAGTCAAAACCACTCCACATATGTGATAACATTAATAAAATTACCCCGCCTTACAAAAAACCCCTGTGAAATGCATCTACTATTAGGTTTTGTGATAACAATAATTACAAAATATATTTATTAAAAGAGGAAAATTTGAAGTCTGGCTCCTGAATTTTTGGGCTGGCTTCTAGAGATAAAGATTTTTTTTGTCAAGGCCTCAATTACTATAACAATAGAGAACCACAACTCATAATATTGTACAACAGAAGGAAACAAAGAAAGCTGTGTATACACGCTTTTTTGCACTCATTTGCTCTGATGACCTGACTCCAACTTATAGATGCACTTAGCTAGTATGGAACTAGTTGACTGACTTGTTTACAGAATCATGCAGCATACAAAAAATGAAGTTTTGCAGCTCTGAAAAGATATTTATGGTGCCGTTCGGATGAAGATTGTGAAACAATTTTGTAATCTGGAAAACATTAATTTTACTCTACTATTTTGGACCTCTCCTCACACATGTATATGACTGTTGGATTTGTGTTATAATACAGCACTGAATTTTGTAAAAATAGCAATTTTGGTTCTTAGCACGTATACACAGCTTTCTTTGTTTCCTTATTTTGTAAGGCCTCAATTACAGCATGCATCTGTACAGACTACATCTTTAATTAGTTGAAAAATTACTCAGTTCATTTATTGTGTAATTAAACTGCTATCATGAGTTTATCTAACCTATAATGGTGTCTTGAGGTAGCAGTGCTGAAGTAATATTTCATCTCCCTACATATAAACCTTGAAGAGATAACAGGGTCATGAAGTGAAAGAAAATTCGCAGATGACATTAAGCTGGGTGGTATTGATAATTCTGAAGAAAACAGAGTCAGGATTCAAAATGTTCTAGATAGGCTGGAACAATGGGCTGAGACAAATAAAATGAATTTCAATAGAGATAAGTGCAAAGTCCTACACTTAGGTACAAAAAATCAAAGGCAAAGATACAGAATGGGAGGGACTTGGCTTGACAACAGCACATATGAAAGGGATCTAGGTGTTCTGGTTGATCACAGACTAAACATGAGCCTGCAGTGGGATGTGACTGCGAAGAAAGCTAATAGAATCTTAGGATGCATTAACAGAAGCATTGTGTCCACGCAGTCAGATGCATCTCCCGGACCTCCCGGGGATGTAATCTGCACACCAGCGTGTAGGAGGGGGTGCGATGGGTCACGACCCCACCAGAGCCTTGGCAAAAGGCTCCTAGCCATGGAGCTTTTGAGGGGCAACCTCTTCACTGGCATGATGCCAGAAAATTGAGGCACTCCTCTGCCCCGACGGTCCTGCCGCTGAGTGTCTGAATTGACTTAGAGCCACTGACTGGGACAAGTGTCGGAGATCGAGTGAAATGAATGATGCCGAGCATGGCCGAATGGCCGACAATGAACTGTAAGTCAGGTTAAGCGAGCATGAGAATTTTTTAAAAAAGCTATCCCCCCCACAGAGCGACGAAAAGCGAGCAGGGGAGGGGCCCCTCCCAAACGCATGAACAAAAGCACAAAATAAAGAGGGGGGAGTGGAAGAATAAGCATCCAAATCTGTTTTAAGGGACTTACCAGAGTGTGGCTAAGCGTAAGGGCGAATTTCAGAGACTTTGGCAACTTGTAAAATAGTAAATAATCCATAAAGATGGTGGGGAAGAAAGCAGATAAACTGTTGAAAATGAAACTAGTGGGTAGCCCTCGAGCAGAAGAGCCTGCTGAGCTCTCCAAAATGCTGGCAGACTCCCTGCACCCTCTGCTGGACGAGATTACCAATATCAAGCAACAGCTTGTCGGGATCCGTGGCGCTTCTTTACGCAAAATCACCAGTCTCTGGGTAGAATTTCTCAAGCTCGGAAACAACACCTCAGATTGAGGGGGCCGGGTGTTTCGGCACACACCGTACCTCACCTCCAGAAGGAAGGTCGACTGTTTGAGGCTTTTCCGTCTCTCTGTGCCTCAACCCCACGATCTCCTGTCATTCTCCCCGGTGTTTTCCATTTCCTCTTTTTATTACAGGTTACATTCTATTACATTCATTCAAAACACCTTGTGTTCCCTCCAACCCGGCTTCAACTGCTCCCCCTGATACACGTGTTTTCCCTAACACCTTTTCTTGGTTGAGCCTTAATTCTGGAAACCCCGGGGTGTACCTCGGACAAGCCTGCCTCCTCCAGCCCCTCGGTAATGACCTTGATACCATCGCCGCTCCAAGGTAAAGCCCCTCTGTTCTTGACCCGTGCCCGCCCTCCTTTGCCCAGCGTGCCCAGCGTCTCTGTAATAGGAACGTTCCCGTATCTCAGCTTGTTCCTGCTCTGGTCTCTCGAGTGCACCCCAAGGCTCGGCGTGGGCCACACCAGTCCCGCCGCAGCGGCTGTTACAGCCACGGAGGAACCCGTGGCGGGACACAGCTGTCAACAATAAGTCAAAGTATGGCATCTCAGCAGCTCCAATTGACTGAGTCTCTAAAAGTAATGGAGCATACAGCTGAGAAGGTGAAGCTGGAGATGAAACAAGCTGCAGAAGAATCACAACTTTTACAGCTGCAGATGGAGAAATACCTTAGTGAAGCATTAGCCCCAATAGCAGACTTGAAAGCGGAATATCTTTGCAGTGAGATGGATGTGGTGTACAGGTCCTATTCCTCATACATCAATAAAAATAATCTGCCTGGGGAGATAGTAGTCAGATTCTTGAAGAGACACGTGAGAGATTCTATTTTGAAAGCAACTACTGGAACACCCTTGAGAATCAGGGACAACAACATCAGGATTTTAAAAGACATCTCATTTGAGATAAGACAGAAGAGAAAGAAATATAAAGATTTAATCCTTTTTCTACAAACAAATGGCATCAGTTACAGATGGTTAATTCCTGAAATCGTCATTTTCAAACTCCACGCCAAAAAAGAAAATATTTACTCTGTTTTTAAAGCATATGAGTTCCTGAGAGTTCAGCTGGGAGAACCATTGGAGGACAAGGAGGAAGAAGAGGAAAGCAAATCAGATGGCGAGTTGGGCTTGGCGTCTTCTGATGAGGACTCGCAGGGGGCAGCCAACCCCAAAAATCTATATAAACTGAGGATGAGAAGAGATAAGAAAAAATAAGGCTGAAGGACTCTGATTTGTGCCTGAAAAATATATATTAACTATGGGATGCTCTGGGGGTTTCATTAAACAGATAAATAGATGGGTAAAAAGATAAATGATTTAGCATAACCGACTATGTTCAAAGTAATACTAGCGATTAAGAATAACAACTATATAAGCTGAATGTTATGATCTCCTATTCTTGGGGTTTTAGTTACTAGTAGTTTGCTTTTCTTTCTCCCTAGTTGTAGTTTTCCCTCCCTAATTTTCGGTTATAGTTTGTAGTATTTTGAAAAAACCAATAAAACACTCCCCCTCGGGGGATTTAAAAAAGAAGCAGCAGCAGCATTATGTCCAGATCACGGGAGGTGGTAGTTCTGCTCTATTCTGCTATGGTCAGGCCTCACCTGGAGTACTGTGTCCAGTTTTGGGCACCACATTTTAGGAAGAATGTTGACAAACTCGAGCGTGTTCAGAAGAGGGCAACCAGGATGGTGAGAGGGTTGGAATCCAAGTCTTATGAGGAAAGGCTGAAAGAGTTGGGTAGGAAAGAGAAGGCTTAGAGGGGACATGATTGCAGTCTTCAAATATTTGAAGGGCTGTCATGTAGAAGATGGAGCAGATTTATTCTCTCTTGCTCTGGATTGCAAGACTAGATCTAATGGGTGGAAACTACAAGGGAGTCGATACTGGCTAAATATCAGGAGAAACTTTCTGACTGGAAGAGTGGTTGAGCAGTGGAACAGACATCCTTGGGAGGTGGTGGATGCTCCTTCGCTGGAAGTTTTCAAGCGGAGGCTGGACGGCCAACTTTCATGTAGGGCTATCTTTCAGCTATTCTCCTGCAGAGTGCAGAGGGTTGGACTAGATGACCTGCCAGGTCCCTTCCAACTCTAACATTCTATGATTCTAAAAATGCCTTCTGAGTTCTTGTGCAATTTCCTGTCACTCAGCTGCTGACAGAAACAGGCCAAAAATGTATATATGTTGGTGTAATGAAATATATCGTTTTCAAGTAAACTCAGTAATTTTTATCTCTTCCTTATCTTTTCTATTGCTACAAGCCTCATTTGCCCTTTTTCAAATTTCTCACTATATGCAAAGCTAGTAACATTTTTGCTAAGATCCACCCATTAGTACAGTTTATTGCTGTTCTGCTTATAAATTCTCAATCAGAAACAAATAAATGGTACCATAGCATTTTCTAAACTACTTATTTTGATGGGATGGAAAGTGTGATGGTTGTTAATATCCAACCTGCATATGGAACATGACAGTTCTTGTTACCTAGCAACCACTGGCAGATGGGGGAGGGCAGCTACCAGATTAGGTAGGTTTAGGTTCTTTGATACTGCCAGGGCAAACAAAAGCTACAGGAATTGATTCTCAAAACTGGTCCTCAAATAGTAAGGGGAAATCATTTACATGCAGCTTCCCCAAACATGCTAATTTATTAATTTTAGCAGAAGACATTGATGCTCTACCAATTGTGGCCCATATGGTGGCTCTTGAGGTAGATTAAAAAAAAATTTTTCCCTCTTGGTTACTTTTTTTTTTTTTGAGGTCAGCAACACTACTTAGACTTTGATCACATTCACTTAATTGTTTTTTTCACGTCAGCAGCAGTACTTAGACATTGATCACATTCAAATGTGAACCCATTTCTAAGTATTACTTATCAGCAATGGTTGTTCTACCAACCCTTTCCTATACTAGAAATGGCAAACCTAAATGGTTATGAGAAAATTAAAGACTTAAGAAAAAACAACCTGTTTCTACAGCTTTGCCTTTACCAGCTTACCAGTTCATGTATCTAATGTTTCAGATTCTGTCCCTCAGCAATTTATGCCACACTAGATGTTAGTGTTAGGCCCTGGTCACACTGGGGGGAAAGGTGCGACTGAAGTGTGGCTTTTTTGAGCCGCATCAAAAGAGATGCGCAGCGGTGGGATCAGACAGATCCCCCAGGCCTCCGTGCAGTTGCTCCCCAGCATGTGCGTGCCTGCGCAGTTTGGCCGGGGGCCTTGCATGCTGCCAGAGACGGGCGTGCCGGCGATCACAAGGCCGCCCCTGATGCGGATTTTTAGGTAAGTAGTAGTGTTTTGTAGGGGAGGGGTCTGCATCTTCATCCGGAAGAGATGGATCGGGGACGTGTGCGCTCTGCTTCCCAGATGTTGCGGTGTGATCGCGCCCGCTTGATGCACCCCTAATCCGTCCCTCTCGCGGATCAAAGCCTCCCGTGTGACTAGGGCCTTAAAGATAGTCCAGGACTTTTTGCTTCAGCTTATCACTGCTTCAGCTTCAGCTTATCACTGAATAAATAATTAGCACAATGTTCATGGAATTCTGTCATCATTCAGTGTTCATCTTTGAATTCAAACCTGGAAATTAAGTTCTTTTAAGGTGAATTCACATATGCATGCATATCTCTCGATGCCTACAACATCCTGATGAATTTCATTTTGATGCATGAAGCAGCTTCATTGATCATACAGCACAGACTGAGCTTTCACACCTCATAGCATCACTTCAAATACACTATAGTTCAAGGGAAACAGTTTGGATGTATGGGTGGAAATAAGTGATATCACTGAAGGTGGTGAATGGATGTGTGAGGTGGTCCTTACATCAGTCATTTTTAACCTGCTGCTAAGAACAATTAATGGATTTTGTTGGAGAATGCAAGGTTTATAGTGCAGCCTTATGAAAAAGATCTGAAGATCATCCTACAGGAGGACAGCTGAAGGACTTGTAGTTAGAGTAGCTTGTCTAGGGACTTCCCACATGCTCCTGTAGAGCTTCCTGTTGCTTTTTGTTCCTTTTACAACAGTTAGACTGGTTAGTTTAGGCTTTCTGTCTGTATGTTCTATAACAGTTTGTTCTCCTATAATAAACCTACTTATTTTTCTCTGAAAAGTCAGTGCTCCACTTCCTTTGCATATTTAAACTCTGGCAACCGATCTAACCTATCATTTTGGTATATTTAGCATATGACAGCTAGATGACCATGTGTAGACACTTTCATCCAATGCTGTGGAATATGAATGTAGTTTGTGTAACTTTTAAGTCACATCCAGTGTAAAAGCTTGCATAGAGATAGGAAACTATTGCATTTTCATGGATCAAAAGGGGCTATCTTCTAACCATAAATTCTATCTTATGAGCATTCCATAAAGACATTACATGTCAGGAGCCTAGGGCAAGTCTTGCTATTCCCATGATATGGCCCAGAAACCTGTAAATATGGCGTAGCAAAGTGGTGTGGGAAGGAAGAACACCTAAGGCAAGAAAGCAGGTTGATGAGTAGTCTGGGTAGCTATTGGGTTATGCAGAGCAGTGCCTCTGACAGTGAATTTTCAAGGAAGAGAAAGCAGTACAGCAGGGAATATCTGTGGTGGAATGTTGCATGTAACTGGTTACTCAACTATGGGTAAGATCCAAAAGGTAGCAAAAGGAAAAGAAATAATGCAAAAGCCTTAGCTGATATGGTAGAATGAATACATGGCATTTTAATCAGGTAGAATTTGGGTTTTCAAAACATATTTTTAAAAGATAAAGCTGTATTTTTCTTAAGGAAGTGGCTACCAGTAGCTGCTTGCGTAAAGAAAAAAAAAGATTTACCGTAAGAGGTGAATGGCTTGTTCAAATGCAACAGTACATTTTGATTCTGCTATATGGCTTGAGCAGGTAAACTATAGTTCTGAGTTTGGGTCCAGGTGTGTATAAAGCTAATTTCTTCACATGGCAGCATATGGCACAGGGTCACAATCTGAGGCAAGAAACGTTAGCCTACACATGAAACCTGACATATTTTCCCATTTCATTTGGTCAATGTCAACAATAGAAAAAGGAAAATATGTCTGCAAGTTTATTAGTAAAAGGACCTGAGAATCCATTTCAGCAGCTTGTTTGTGGCTCTGAAGCCTGAAATCTTGTACTTTATGCAAGAGCTGTGAGATGCCCCTCCCCACTCCTCCTCACCTCCAAAATATCTATCTACAGAGCACCTCTGAGCTACAAATAGAAATAGTTATTATGTTGTGCTTGGTCATGTAAGCTCTCCTGATAGAAATTGGCATAGACTTGGCTTATTGTTCAGTGTTCTTCCCATAATGACAATGAACATGTACATTTATTTGATCTTGCAGTCCAATGAGTAAGAATCTGGACAGAATATTTTTAACTTTCCCCCATTATATTTGGTTTAAACTAAGCTTAATAGGAATTTCACACACAACTAGATACAACATTAAACAAATCAAGCAATTATAGAACAGGTTGTTGTGCAGAAGGGATGAACCATTACCTCACAAGAGCAAATCAAGCAAACACCAGTTATAAGGGATAAACAGAAACTCAGAGAAACCTGTACAGTTTTAATCAACAAGCTGTTGTTGTAGTTATCATTTATATATTTAAGTTATTTGTATTTAATGAAAGGTTGGATGTCTTCAGTTCCTCCGCATTAACAAGAAGCAGACTATAAATTTTTGGAGGTGGTGGGGCTTCCCTCTACATTTCTTGCATCTCCTTTTTTGAGAGCAGCATTTCTCCTCTTTTGAGAACAGACTGAAATTTTTGATGCTGATCATTGTCTGTACTAGACAGTTGCCCTTGCTGGGTGACCATTTCAGACGCTGTTGCTTTGGGCTTGACCTTTCTCTTAACAAAGGTGAAACTACTTCAAAGTTGACTTTAAACTAGACTATTCACCAACCATATGCAAGCCACACTAATGCCTTAGGCCAAAGACTTTGTCACACAAACATTTAAAAGACAAACAAACCATCTTATATAATCTTCTAATCTTTATGTAATAGGCATGTGCATTCAGCAATACTGAGCAAAAAAATGTGCATTGAGCAATAGTGAGTCAAATATAAAACTTGGTATTGTCTAAAGCTATCTAAAATTATGGGATTTTTCGGGGCCACCAGATAGCTGGTGTTTCAAGGGATTTTTTTTTGCACACTCCTAGTATATAAATAAAACACCTTTCATTGGAGAGCAACATCAACATTGTACAAGGACCTAGTGTTGTACATAATTTCTTATGATGCTGATCCTTTGATTTCATCTTGGGACCACTTCAGGTAAGCTGACCAAAAGAATACTGTGCAGGTGCTATAACCTTAAAGCAGTGGTACTCAGTCTGCAGATAACAGAGAACAACATTTGGAATTATTATTGGCCTAAAGAGCCACATTTACCTCCATCCTTGGCATGAGGCCTGAATCTCAAGGAGACTCACCTGTTCCTCTGGTGATGGCGGTTTAAAAGTGGAAACCATCTGCCAACAACAAACCTCGCTGGACTGGGGTCTTGTCCACCTTCCTGAAACATGAGGCAAGGGCCACATTGGTGAACAGTACTTAGAAGAGCCACAAGTGACATGTTAAGTGCCACATGTGGCTCCAGAGCCAGTGAGAGTCACTGACCTAAGGTATTTGAATAGGCCTTCAGGAGGGGATGCACTACTTCCTACTAAAATAATAATTTTGGGTAAGTCAAATACATATTCTAAGACAGAGGTATATCAATTGCTAAGAAAGGGTTGTCAAGCCCACAGTTGGGGGGGGGGTCCCCCTACCACAAGCTCCCATTGCCTGCCTCTGCTTCAAGCAGTGGTGGCGAAATATTTTTTAAACCCTCACCAATTGTCATGAGCATGATGACACTATAGCAATATCTTATTATTCCATCACCTTTCTTGCTAATCATGGATGCCTTAATCATATGCCTTAAGCATACCTGAGGGACCGCCTTCCCCCACATAGATCCCAAAGAGCACTTCGGTCGGGGTCACTACATCGCCTTGCGATCCCGGGCCCGAAAGAGGCCAGGCTTAAGAACATAAGAACATAAGAGACGCCAATGTTGGATCAGGCCAAAGGCCCATCCAGTCCAACACTCTGTGTCACACAGTGGCCAGAAATACCAGTGCCATCAGGAGGTCCAGCAGTGGGGCCAGGACATTAGAAGCCCTCCCACTGTTGACCCCCCCCAAGCACCAAGAAGACAGAGCATCACTTGCCCCAGAGCCCCTAGCTATACCTTGTGGCTAATAGCCACTGATGGACCTCTGCTCCATATGCTTATCTAATTCCCTTTTGAAGCCGTCCATGCTTGTAGCACCCACCACTTCCTGTGGCAGTGAATTCCATGTGTTAATCACTCTTTGGGTGAAGAAGTACTTCCTTTTATCCGTTCTAACCCGACCGCTCTGCAGTTTCATGGAGTGCCCACGAGTTCTTGTATTGTGAGAAAGGGAGAAAAGTATCTCTTTCTTTACCTGCTCTTTCCCATGCATAATCTTATAAACCTCGATCATGTCACCCCTCAGTCGTCTTTTCTCCAAGCTAAAGAGCCCTAAGCGCTTTAACCTTTCCTCATAGGGAAAGTGTTCCAACCCTTTTATCATTCGAGTTGCCCTTTTCTGCACTTTTTCCAAAGCTATAATATCCTTTTTAAGGTGTGGTGACCAGAACTGCACACAGTATTCCAAATGAGGTCTCACCATTGATTTATATAGGGGCATTATTATATTGGCTGATCTGTTTTCAATACCCTTCCTAATAATCCCCAGCATAGCATTGGCCTTCTTTATTGCAGTCACACACTGTCTCGACATTTTCAGTGAGTTATCCACTACAACTCCAAGATCTCTCTCTTGCTCAGTCTCTGCCAGTTCAGACCCCATCAATGTGTATTTATATTTAGGATTTTTGGCTCCAATGTGCATCACCTTGCACTTGGCCACATTGAACCCCATTTGCCATGTTGACGCCCACTCGCCCATCCTTGACAGATCCCCTTGGAGTGCCTCACAATCCTCACTGGTTTTCACCACCCTGAACAACTTTGTATCATCCGCAAATTTAGCCACTTCACTGCTTACTCCCATCTCCAAATCATTAATGAACAAGTTAAAAAGCAGTGGACCAAGTACTGATCCCTGCGGTACCCCACTGCTTACCACCCTCCACTGAGAAAATTGCCCACCTACACTCACTCTCTGTTTTCTATGAACTAGCCAGTTTTTGATCCATAAAAGGACTTGTCCTTCTATCCCATGATTTTTGAGCTTACTTAGGAGCCTTTGATGAGGAACTTTATCAAAAGCTTTCTGGAAGTCAAGGTAAATAATATCTATTGGATCCCCCTTGTCCACATGTTTGTTCACCCCCTCAAAGAACACTAACAGGTTAGTGAGACAAGATCTTCCCTTACAGAAACCGTGCTGAGTCTGCCTCAATAGGTTTTGTTCATCTATGTGCCTACTAATTCTTTCCTTAATAATGGTTTCCACCAATTTACCCGGTATCGACGTCAGACTGACTGGCCTGTAATTTCCCGGATCTCCTCTGGAACCCTTTTTAAAGATGGGAGTGACATTAGCTACCTTCCAATCCTCAGGAATGGAGGCAGATTTTAAGGAAAGATTACATATCTTTGTCAGGAGATCTACAAGTTCACATTTGAGTTCTTTCAGAACTCTCGGATGTATGCCATCTGGGCCTGGTGATTTTTCAGTTTTTAAGTTGTCTATCAGTTTTAGGACCTCCTCTCTCATCACCTCAATCTGACTCAGGTCTTCCAACACCCCTCCTGAAATCAGTGGTTCTGGAGTGGGCAAGCACTTCTCATCTTCCACAGTGAAGACGGAGGCAAAAAATGCATTTAGCTTCTCAGCCATTTCCCTATCATCCTTCAATACTCCTTTTACCCCTTGGTCGTCCAAGGGCCCCACTGCCTCCCTGGCTGGTTTCCTGTTTCTAATGTATTTGAAGAAAGTTTTATTGTTGGTTTTTACGTTTTTTGCTATATGCTCCTCATATTCCCTTTTTGCCTGCCTGACCTCAGACTTGCATTTTATTTGCCATAGCCTGTGTTCGCTCCTATCTGGTGGAATGAGCTCCCGGAAGAGATCAGGGCCCTGCGGGACCTGATGCAGTTCCGTAGGGCCTGTAAGACGGAGCTCTTCCGCCAGGCTTTTGAATAGGAGCCGCCGCCGCCACTACTACCATCAACGAGGACCATTTCTACAGCACCACCGGAGGTCAAGTGGCTAATAATACCAGGGGGCCACAGTAACCTCCCCCTGAATGGATAGGGTTGTGCAATATTGGAGAGAGGGTTGTTAGTCACGCGGGATCCTTGGGTGTTCCCATGTATAAATTGTTCTATATTGTGCTTTTATTGTATTTTATTGCACATTTGTGCCTTGTGGTTGTAAGCCGCCCTGAGCCCGCACGCGGGGAGGGCGGGGTATAAATGAAATTAAATAAATAAATAAATAAAATAAATAAATATACAGGAGACAAAAAGAAGCCTTTCTTTCCTTCCACTGGCTGAGGCTCCTCCCTGAAAGGGAGGCAGGGAGGGAGGGAATGAGGGAGAGCTTGCTTTGCTGGGCTGCCTCAATTGAATGGCAGAAATACCAGGCACCTTTAAGACCAACAAAGTTTTGTTCAAGGTATGAGCTTTTGTGTGCCTTGCTACAGTGTGTGTGTATTCTGTTGGGCTCCTTATGCTGTTTGTGTGTTTTGTTGGACTCTTTATGCCAGGGCTCTCCTGGGTGCAACTGGGTTCCCTCCCCCTTTTCACTGTGTTCATGCCCTCATGATCCAGTCTTGCTCAGTAAGAAAGCAATGTGAAGTATTTTAGAGGAGGAATAACAATAAGCCAGGGAGGTGGATTAGGATGAGAGTGTGTGTCAAGGCCAAGTTCACCTAGCACATTTCCTTTGTAGGAAGTTGTAGTTATTTCTCTGGGGAAGACTATAGTTTTGTAGACAAACACATCGCCCTCAGTCTGTGTCAGGATGCCTTCCCATGTTCTTAACAGCACATGAAGCATCTTATGTACAAAAGGTTACAAAGCCCAGCCATTTCATGTTTTCCTCTGGGTCCTAGGCTCAGATCACTGAGCATGAGATTTCTGTAATGTATGTCAATAAATCGAAAGTAGGTTTGCAGGTTAAGGATACACACCTGAACAGCATACTCAAGGTTGCTACAGCACAGACATTTTGATGCAATAATTCAGAGCAAGAGGTGTCAATTATTAGAGACTGTTAAATAAACAAAATATTGCAAGAGTGCTAGTGTTTTAAGCATGTTTTATTTAAAATTTTAAAAAATCTTTAATGGTTTGTGTGTCCTTTATAAAGTTTATATCTCCGCTACCTGACATTACATTTTATGACACACATGGCCCGGCCCAACAAGGTCTCACTTATGTTAGATCCACTCCTCAGAATAAATGAGTTTTATACCCTTGATTTAGAGGAAGCTAAGACTGATATCTCTCCTATATAATAATTCTGTTTTAGAGTGGCAAGATTGCATCCGCTCCTGAATCAGTTGGCTCCCTGATGTGTCACTCACCAGGGGTCTGTATCCATTGGCTGCATTGTCTTGCTGCATTGCCTCAGTCCCATCCACAGAGCTGGCGACCAGCATCTTGCCCTCAGTCTGCAGGGAGCCGCCAGACAGGATGGACACTCCGGTGGGTGGAGGCTTATGAGCCCAAGCCCAATCCTGCCGGTGCCATACCAGTTGCTGTCGGCCAAGGCCAACTGCAGGTATCTGGCCACCCTGCTACTGGACGGGGGCCAGTGCACTGCTAGTGCAGAGGGCGGTGGAGGCAGCCTGCAGTCCACCACCACCCAGCCAGGCAGGGAACCAGTGGTGGGGTGTTCCATTGCCCCATAACCCCGGGGTTTGGGGAGGGCAAAGATAGTGGGGGACCGGGCCTCTGTGTCCTCGGAGGCTCCCCAAGGTAAGTACGCAGCCTTCCTCCCCCTGGTCATCTTACTTTAGTGTACTAGACCTCCAGGCTCTTCGGTGTACTGGACCTCTGGGCTCCCGTAGGCAATTTTTATTGCATTTTCTATAAACTACAACAAAATTAGGGAGGGGATCTACAAACTATAGGAGAAAGTAAAGAAAACCCACTAAAAACCCAAGAGATGGTGGTGATACATACTGCTTAACAACTTAGCTTTTAACTCAACATTTGATTCCAATTAATTGAATGTGGTCGTGTGACAATCTATTAATACTTAATTAAAAATTTAAACACCACCGTATCTGACTTAAAGAGTAATAAAATAATTACTTATAAAAATTGCAATAACATCTCATTTTTTATACTTTTTCTTTCTCAAGTGGTAGCTTGTCTTTGGGGCTGCCGCCTCAGTTTAGAGTCTGAGTTCTCGTCTGAAGATGCCACTGCTTGCAGATGACACAAAGCTGGGTGGGATTTCTAATTCTGAAGAAAACAGAGTCAGGATTCAAAATTCACCAAGCAATGGACCAGAGATCAAATTTTAAGAGTGGCATAATCAATGCCTTTGAAGATTGGAGAGCAGACAATTAGGATCTTAAAAGATGTACCATTTGAAATTCGCATGAAGCGGAAGGCTTATAAAGGACTGACCACATTCTTGCAAAATCATCAAATTAACTACAGATGGTTGATTCCAGAAGGACTTATCTTTAAATTTAAAGATAAAAGAGAGAAGATTGACTCCATCTTCAAAGCTCAAGATTTTTTGAAGAGACACGTCAGCTCAGAGGAAGAAGAATGGGAGGTATTCGATAGCGACGAAGACAGCAGCTCGGAGAGGGGGGGCAAGGAACCAGAAGAGGAAGGAGCAGCAAAGGGTCCATCTTACAACCTGAGAGATGTAAAAGGAAGACAACCCAGAACATGAAGACGGTTCAGAAAGCGCACTAGAGGAGAATATTAACAATAAACCAAAAGGACATTACTAACAAATTTAACATTTTTACTTTTTACAGGTCAAGATGAAGGACAATCAGTCAAACACAGAAGAAGCCAAAAAAATTATATATACTAACAAAAGATTAATATACTAATATGAGCATCACTCACTCTATTCTTAATCTCACTATATGCCCTCCCTTTTTCTGAAAATTAAAAGCAATAAAATTCTCTCCTTTTTAGGAGAGTTAATTAAAAACAAACAAAAAACAAAGAGATCTGTCAAGGATGGGTGAGTGGGCGTCAATGTGGCCAAGTGCAAAGTGATGCACATCGGAGCCAAAAATCCAAAATACAAATACACATTGATGGGATCCGAACTGGCAGAGAATGACCAAGACAGAGATCTTGGAGTCATAGTAGATAATTCAATGAAAATGTCTAGACAGTGTGCAACTGTAATAAAAAAGGCCAACACTATGCTCACGATTATTAGGAAGGGAATTGAAAACAAATCAGTCAGTATCATAATTCTCCTGTATAAATCGATGGTGCAACCTCATTTGGAGTACTGTGTACAGTTCTGGTCACCACACCTCAAAAGAGATATTATAGCATTGGGAAAAGTGCAGAAAAGGGAAACTAGAATGATAAAAGGGTTGGGACACTTTCCCTATGAAGAAAGGTTAAAACGCTTAGGGCTCTTTAGCTTGGAGAAACGATGGCTGAGGGATGACATGATCGAGGTTTATAAGATTATGTATGGGATAGAGCAGGTTGAGAAAGCGGTACTTTTCTCCCTTTCTCACAATACAAGAACTCGTGGGCACTCAATGAAATTGCTGAGCAATCAGGTTAGAACAGATAAAAGGAAGTACTTCTTCACCCAAAGAGTGATTAACACATGGAATTAACTGCCACAGGAGGTGGTGGAGGCTACAAGCATGGACAGCTTCCAGAGGGAATTAGATAAGCATATGGAGCAGAAGTCCATCAGTACCTATTAGCCAGAAGGTATAGATAGGAACTCCAGGGCAAGTGATGCACTATATTCTTGGTACTTGGGGGGGGGGGTGCAGTGGGAGGGCTTCTAGTGTCCTGGCCCCACTGCTGGACCTCCTGATGGCACCTGGTATTTTTGGCCACTGTATGACAAGAGTGTTGGACTAGATGGGCCATTGGCCTGATGCAACTTTGGCTTCTCTTATGTTCTCATATTCTTATTCTGCACCAACTGGAGTTTTCAAATTGATTTTGAGGGGAGACCAATGTGCAGTAAATTACAGTAGTTTAATCTTGATGTATTGTGACATGAATCCAGGTGGCCAGATCAGCCATATCAAGGAAAGGGGTCATCTTACAGGCTAGACTCAGTTGGAGGAAAGCCTTTTTTGCAGCTGCACTAACTTACTTCTCCAGCAATAATGTTGGTTTTAGTATAACGCTGAGGATCTTAACTGAGTCAGCAGAGGTCTGCTGAACTCCAACAAAAGTGGGAGGCACAATGTCCTTCAAGATCTCCACCTTCACCACCAGCATTACCTCTATCTTTTCAGGGTTTAGTTTCATTTTGTTCATTCTTAGCCAATTTACCACAGTAGCTCTACATCACCAGGAAACTTGGATAAGGATATATAGAGCTGGGTATCATCCAAATATTGATGACAACCAACCCCAAATCTACAAATGATTTGTCCTAAGGGCTTTACATACAGATTAAAAAGAATGGGGATAGAGCTGAAACATGTAGAACTTGACAGGATAGGTCCCATGCTGATGATAACTGGTTTCCAATAGTAACCAATCCATGAGGAAAGATTTGAACAAATTTAGCTACTTCCCCCAAGCACCTCAACAAGATGGTATGAGCTATGTCCTTTGTCTACACTCAGATGGAGGTCATCACATAAAACTGGCAACACTATCTCCATCCCATAGCCTGAAGCCAGAATGAAAAGGATCTAGAGCAGATGAGTTATCTACTACTCTCAATCACTTTGCCCAGAATGGGCAGATTAGAAATCGGTGATAACTGGCCACACCATTTTTCTGTAGGAATGTTTTTTTTAAAGTAGCAGATAGATAACCACCTCTTTGTACCTGAAGGAAGATCCCCTGAGATTTATTTATAATTGATACTGTAGAAGGAGCCCAGAAGTTCAAATGATCATCTATTGGGAAAGGATTTTGGGGATTTTCCAGAAATAAGATGGCAAATTGTTAACCATTAAGCAGAATTGTAGAAACAGGTGCTTTATAGTCAATTTAATTGACAGAAGAGGAATTTCCTAATGAAAGGAGGTGTTCCAGTGTCAGTAGACTTTTTAATTAGGATGGTACGGTTTGCCACAATAATGACCTGTCATAGTGGAGATTTATGTTCAAACTCTCTGCTTCAAAGAGAACTAGGTTCAGAAGTTCTCTATGATTTTAAAGTATCTTTAGCTATAAGAAAAAATCAAACTGAACTCTTTCAGTTTAAAATGCTTTAAATATTGAGTTAATGGAAATCTTAAAGCAATCTATAAGCAATGTACTCCCCTTTTAACAACCTATTATTCTAAGGACTGTTTGTTTGCTTGCTTAGAGAAATAGTTATACATTTAATGAACTGAGCTGGTGATGCCCAGTGAACAGGAATTTTATAATCCGTTAAAGAAGATGTCAAGATGATTAATTGAGTTAAGTAAAATTATACTTTCTGTAAAAAGAGATTTAAGCCTCAAAAACCCTTTCCTTATGTGTTTCTAGAAGTTAAAACACAACTTTTATATTTTGTTTATAGCTGAGAATTAAGGCTCTAGTATAGAATATTTGTGAGAGAAGTAGCTAGCTGAATATTTACTAAGACTATATTTTTAAATAAGAAATTTTGCTTAAGACTAGCAAACTGCTAACAAGTAAAAACTGGAAAGATGGCCAGCCAGTTTATGAAGGCACAGAAATCAATCATGGGCACCTGTCAATTAAAAAGGCTAATTAAAAGGCTAATTAAAAATGCAGAACTTATGTTATATGAGAAGGACCCCTACTGGTAAAGGTAAAATAGCACATTTTACAAAACAAGAAACCTTAATTTAAATTAAAAATCTTCATAAAATCCAGCAAAAACCTTCTGATTAATTAAAAGGCATAATAATAAGTGGATTCAATGTATTTACAAAAGCTTTATGCCATAGGCCACTTTGTAACATTAGAAAGTGTATATAAAGTGTTTAATTTTTAAAATAGTGCTATAATTTTGTATTTTCCCATAATTCAATGTATCCTTCATATATTTTTAGTAGAAAAAACCCACAAAATGGTATTAAGAGTGCTGTTATACATTTATATGCATGTATCAATATAAAGGAACCATTTTGTAACAGAACGGATAGATTTTATACTGGGTCAAAATGGTTCATAGACCAGGTGTTAGTTGCTGTAGATTTTCCAGGTTGTGTGGCCGTGGTCTTGGCATTGTAGAACCTGACGTTTCGCCAGTAACTGTGACTGGCAATCTCAGAGGAATAAACACAGAAAGATGGAATACTCTCTGTGTCAAGGTGTTATATTAGGCCTTTCCTCTGACATCCAGATAAAGGTGTATTTTTGATATTTTACCAGCAAAAGTATCACAACAAATTGTTTCTTTCTGAAAAGCTGCTAAAGTAAAGGTAAAGGTTTCCCTTGCTCGAAAGCTAGCCAAATCCGACTCTAGGGAGCAGTGCTCATCTCTATTTCCAAGCCGAAGAGCCAGCACTGTCTGAAAATGTTTATATGATCATATGGCTGGCATGACTAAATACAAAAGTGCACAGAACGCTGTTACCTTCCCCTGCTGAAGTGGTACCTATTTATCTACTTGCAATTTTTTGCTTTTGAATTGCTAGGTTGGCAGAAGCTGGGGCCAGAGATGGGGGAAAGCTGCTACATAAATATAATAATTTCACTTCACTAATTTTCATAGCTGCCTACTATGTTTTGCCTGGCTTTACAAATTACTTTTTTTTTTTTAATGCATATTTTTATTTGGTTTTACAGTATTTAACATTCCAAAACACATGTAACATATATTGTAGAGTCTCATACATTCAATGTCTCTATCCACTCATATACTTTAATCCATCTTTTACTATATACTTTTCCATACTTATTCTGCAACTTGAGGCTTAGATTATCCATCTGTGCTAGATCTAGCACCTTTGCAACTAATTCATCCTTCTTAGGTATTATGTCTAATTTCCAATTTTTAGCTGGCTGGCTTTACAAATTACAATGAAGCCAGGTGAAAGGAGTACAACATCCTAGGTTCTTAGTATATTTTCTATATTTCTTATAAGGAACATAGGCCCTGTGCAGGAGTTCCAATGAATGCATACATGCATTCATATGAGCCTTCATTGTACATGCTCAGCGCACTGGAAACCAAGGCTACTGAGAGTCATGGGCCTCTATGCACAGAGTCACTCAGTTCTCTGCCCCCTTCATACCACCCAGTCCCAGATGAAAACAAATTATATGACTTGTGCAGCTCTATGGGTCCCCAGAGTCAGCCCTAGAATTTTATCCCCTTAGCCCTCTAGTCTTGCCAGGCCTGTCTGGAATATATTTATAGGTTTTATATCTGTTGAAGTTGTATGTGTGCAACAGCACTGGAGATTACATTACTAGCTGGCAGAGCAGAGGCAAGAATAATTGACACATTATTCTCACAGTCAGAGTAGTTTCCGGGGGATGGAGGCACAATTAAAACTGAAATAAATGTTAACACTTCTTTTAAAATAATAAGATTGGCCCCTTTTTAGAATGACAAAAGGAACAAAAAGTACCTGGTAAACTGCAATGCAGAGGAATCCACACAATTATTCCAAAAGATGACATAAGGCAAAAGATTTCAGTAACAATCCTCCAACCTCTCTTTGTCTGATCTGCACTGTATAAAATGAGTCTCAGATGCTTTTCTTCTAGCTTAATCCTTGATTTGTTTCAGTAATCATGTGTGACAATATTGTGCAGTGCTTAGGAAGAGGAATTACTTAGAGATGTAATGAGAATCTACAGATTTCCTTTATCCATCACAGCTTGCATGCTGAATGTCAATCTTCTGATATAGCTCTTCACCTATGAAAATCTAAAGACCCAAAAGTAGACTTTCCATGTTTCTGCTAGTTTATTCTCCACATACAAAAATTCAGACTGGCAGTTTGCAGTGCTATGGAGGCGCTGCAAAGAAGACCCGGAACACAGCCAGAACGGCTTGGTCCCGGTATTTCCGTGTACACACATGCAAACAGAGCCAGTTTAGTGTAATGGTTAAGTGCACAGACTCTAATCTGGGAGAACTGGGTTTGATTCCCCACTCCTCCACGTGCATCTGGCTGGATGACCTTGGGCAAGCTGTAGTTCTGATAAGAGCTGTTCTTGAAAAAGAGCAGTTTCTGTCAGAGCTCTCTTAGCCCCACCTACCTCACAGGGTGTCTGTTGTGGGGAGGGGAAGGGAGAGGAGTTTGTAAGCCTCTCTGAGAAGGGCAGGGTATAAATCCAATCTCTTCTCTTCTTCTTCTTAACTGCTCACAGTTAGCCACTATGGGAGCTTTCCTCCCTCTCCAGGATCCTTTAAGAAAGATATGGGTTTAGTGATCTTGAAAGTCCACAATGAGCCAGAAGTCTTGAGTAAGAAGATCTGATTGGGTCAGACCGGTAGAGTCACTACCACTTGGTGGGGGGTACCAGTTACCAACATTTTTACTAATGCATTTATTAAAGTATTAATATCCTGTCTTTCCCTGCTGTTAGGTATCAAAGCAGCATACAAGTAATGTATCAAGAAGCATATGAACATTAAATGACAGAAACCTTATGATTTATAACATATTAAAACATACAAGCCAAATAGTTGTAAGACTGAAACCAAAATTCTAACATATTAAGCACCATGAAAAACCCCAGCACTGCCTTATAGGATGGGAGGGGAAGAAAAACTTCTACTGTCTTCTAGGAGGCTATTCCAAAGAATAAGTGCTTCTAAAAAAGGGTGCATGGCTTTAAAATGACAAGTAAAACCAGTTGGTGGGACACAATTGTCATATAACTTCATAGCTAAAACCTTTCATGGTCTAGTGTCCCCCTATTATTTATTCGCCATTATTAGTCATGAGGAGGAGTAATCATCTATATAGGAACACTGAAGGTCATCCCCTTAACCAGTAAATAAAGGTAAAGGTTCCGTTGCTCAAAAGCCAGTCGAGTACGACTCTAGGGTTGCGGTGCTCATCTCTGTTTCAAAGCCGAAGAGCCAGCGCTGTCTGAAGACGTTTCCGTGGTCATGTGGCCAGCATGACTAAACACCAAGGCACACGGAACGCTGTTACCTTCCCACCGAAGTGGTACCTATTTATCTACTTGCAATTTCTTGCTTTCGAACTGCTAGGTTGGCAGGAGTTGGAACTAGAGATGGGAGTGCACTCTGTCATGCGGCAACTCAGGTCTAAAACTGCTGAACTACTGACCTTCCACAACCTGCAGTTCAGCGTCTTAACCCCTTGAGCCACCGCAGCTCCGCTTAACCAGTAGGAATCCTATTTAATTCCATTCTATCTCACTAGCTCCTGAAATTTCAGCAAAGGTCCTCACATTATTTCTAATATTTTATTTACTTATTAAAATATTTATACTCCACATTTGTTCTTGGCTCAAGGTGGCTTTAGACACATGAAGGCTAGAATTCTGGGGAAACGGTTGGGGATTTTTTAAGGAAATGAGAGTGGAACTTCTGAAGATGCTGACTTTGCATCCAATATCATCTTTCATACTCTAGGATAGGAGTGCAGAAAACAACCCTTCACCCCATTAATTATGAAGGTATTATTTAAGACTGAAAGCAGTGAACCGATTCACAAAAAGTTGTACACCTGCTTTCTCCACTAAATATTGTTAGTTGTATTAGTGGCAGCTGTATTCCTGTGTCCTATACGTTTTTAAAAAATTGCTTCTAAAACATTATTTTGTGTGGCATGTAGAGTACTCCTAGTTCTCAGAAAAAGCCAGCTAATGATTAACATGATGACAGATATTCTGGCACCTATTGGCAGAAAGAAGAAATCTTTCATTATAAATTAATGTTGATGTCATTTTCTATGTGATGGAAATGCTCAAATTTAATAAGAGAACAACATTCTGAACATATTATATAGATTTCTCCCCCAAAAAGGCCCTTATTAATACTGCCCATGTATGCTGTCACATAAATCCTAAACTGTATGGGGAAAAGATCCATCTGTTCAAAAGGAATAAAAAATTCACTAGAAATTAGTGAAGTGAACTCATAAATGGAATGAGATTCTGGTAACATTTTTCATCAATGCAGTCCTTGAGTCAGATCTAGGCAGGTAACAAATGTGATACATCTTTATTCATATTTTATTTTACACGCTACTTCCCAGTATCTAGGGACATGGAGAATGGGGTTGTAATTAACTATTTTGACTGGTATTTGAACTTCGATAGCAGTGCTTTTCCTATTCATTTTTCCATTTGTCCTGTGATGAACAGAGAATGAAAACTGCACCACTGAGCTGCAAAGCTCAGGAAACAATCAACCTCTTCAAATTCAGATATTATATATAAAAAAAATACATGTGTTCAAAAATGCATGCAACTTCTTTTAGTCGTATTCTGCCACTCATATCCATATTTGTACAGCCAAGAGAAGAGTGACTGGTAAGCTTCTGCAGAAATTACTTGAACTGGTTTACTATACTGAAAACTACACATGAAAACATGTGCAGAGAGGAATTTGCAGAGGCTAGCAGGTTTAGAATTAAAAATACTTATTTAAAAATCACAAATAAAGTAAGGATGCAACTGTAGTAATGTCATGTGTCCACGAATCAGCATCCCAGTACGGAGGCCTCCCTCATAGCACCACTCAACGTTTGCACATAAATACTGACATCCCAATGGTGAAAGGAGGGAAAAGAGTATCAAATAATACTAATCCTACAATCTATGGGAGTCCACAAATTGCCAAGGTATTTCTTTCTCATGGGCTGGGTTGCCAGGATCCAGCCCAATTTTGAGCCCAATTTTACCATAGAGTTTTGCCCAAAAATTAGAGTGTCACCCCCGATGTCAGTGACATGATGACATCATTTCCAGGTGATGTCATCACATCACATTTGAGGGCATTTGTGGGTGGGGTTACCCCCTTCACCAGCCAGTTGGCTAGCAGCAGAAAAGCCTGCAAAAGCAAGTAACCCCTGCCCAGACCAGGGGCCTAGCAAACCTACTTTTGGGGTAGCAGTTTCACTTCTCTGTCTCTCTGGAGAATACAAAAAGAGCAAATTGAAATAATAAACTCTCCCACTTCTCATCTACAGCTATCTACTCTTGCTTTTTCAATGTTTTAAAAATTACATTCACTTAATGCCAGCCTCAGGCCACAAAGCAAGAGGACAGATGGTCCTCTGTGTCTGACCATCCTACTACAGAGAAGCTTTCCATATGATGGCATATGTGGGTCCTTCAAATCAAATTCAAAATCTTTAATGGCATGTAAGGGTAAATTAGAATTAGATACAAACAGAGTCTAAGATGAATAAAATCAGATAATAAGTACAATCTAAAAGGATAATTTTAAAAAGGATAAGGTGACTGCAGCCATGAAATTAAAAGATGTGTGCTCTTTGGGAGGAAAGCTATGGCAAACCTATGCAGCATAATAAAAAGTAGAGACATCACCCTGCCAACAAAAGTCTGTATAGTCAAAGTGATGATATTCCCAGTAGTCATGTATGGCTGCGAGAGTTGGATTATAAGGAAGGCCGAGCGCCGAAGAATAGATTATTTTGAACTATGGTGCTTGAGAAGACTCTTGAGAGTCCCCTGGACTGCAAGGAGATCAAATCAGTCAGTACTAAAGGAAATTAAACCTGACTGTTCCCTGGAAGGCCAGATACTGAAGCTGAAGCTGAAGTACTTTGGCCACCAAATGAGAAGGGAGCACTCACGGGAGAAGACCGTGATGCTCGGAAAGATTGAAGGTAAAAGAAGAAGGGGACGGCAAAGGATGAGATGGTTAGACAGTGTTATCGATGCAACAAACATGAAGTATAGCACACTCCGGGGGATGGCGGAGGACAGGAGGGCTGGCAACCCTAGCTTCAACACATAGTATCTATTGATATGGGTTAGACACATCCTCTTCGAAAGGTGACTTTATTGTCTTACTCCTTTGTTTCTTGCCCCTGTCCTGAATGCTGGCACACAGCAGACAAACAGTCTCTAGATACCAGAGTTTGTAAAGTGATTCCAGGGCCAGGTGTCAAAATACAGTTCCAAGGTTCAGACACAGGGTAGGCAACACTCACAGATTCAAGTCTGAAGGGAAATTCAAGAACAAGGATACCAATGTACAGGCCCAGGTCAAAGACAAAGAAGTCAATCCAGAGCACAGGCAGCATGGTGAGTCCTTAACAAGTGAGTTGCTTCCGCACAGCCACTCCCTTCTCTGCTGCTTTTAAGCACCATGCTGCTCAGCAGCCTGTACTAAGCCATGCACCTGCTGGCTGCCTCAGACCTGCTCACGCAAGCACACATCCTCACTGTTGGTGTTGGGCTGCTAGGCGGGCACTACACCTTCTGTCTAGAAGGGCTCTCCTCATCTTCCTCCTATGACATTCCTGAGGGTCCCCTCTAAGCCTTCTGATGGGGGGGGGATGGGAACTGACCGGCAGCTGACTCTCTGTTGCCAGCTCAGGGCTGGGGGGCTGAGGGGCCAGTGGGCTGGTACCTGGCTGAGGATCTATTTCTGGCCCCTCCTCCTGCAACGCCTCTATTCCTGGCTGTGGGTTGGAGTTAGGTCCCCTGGCTGCTTCCTCCTCAGAGGAGTCTTCAGTTTCTGTTTTCTCTGCTGAGCTTGGCAGGTCTACAACAGCCCATCTCCATGGCTATTTTATCCTGGAACTCTTTTTGGTATGTTTAGCTGAGAGTTCAAGACCAGCAACTGTTCCCTTATATTCCTGTCTATATCTGTGAAATCTCTAATAGTAAGTGTTTACTGATTAAATATGGGGGCAGAGTTGGAATTTTGGTTTGTTGCAGAGGCTAGTTCCTGGTTTTGTTTTTATGTTCAATGGTCTGCTGTTATTCTGCATTGAAAAACTCTTTTAAATTAGGGGGCTATCAGGTACCATATTAGGATTAATAAAATACCATTATTGTTACAGACGAATTACTTCTAAAGCACAGTTTTAACTATAAAAGGATTTTTGTTGCAAAACAGTGTATAAAGAAGTGTTCTTGGACAAATTAATTGTTCCAGACTGTATTAATACTTTTAAAGACACACAAAGACAAATATATATCTATATCTATATATATCGTAGAATCATAGAACGTTAGAGTTGGAATGGACTTTGCAGGTCATCTAGTCCAACACCCTGCACTCTGCAGGAGCATAGCTGAAAAATAGCCCTACATACCTACAACATACCCAAAAGATGGTCGTCCAGCCTCCACTTGAAAATGTCCAGTGAAGGAGCATCCACCACCTCCCGAGGCAGACTGTTCCACTGTTCAACTACTCTTACAGTTAGGAAGTTTCTTCTGATATTTAGCCGGTAACGACTCCCTTGTAATTTCCACCCATTAGACCTAGTCTTGCAATCCGGAGCAAGAGAAAATAGATATGATCCATCTTCTACATGACAGCCGTTCAAATACTTGAAGACTGCAATCATGTCCCCTCTAAGCCTTCTCTTTCCCAGGCTAAACATACCCAACTCTTTCAGCCTTCCCTCGATGATGCTGTTAAAGTTCTGCACTCCATTTGCCAGCAAATTTGGATAACGCAACAGTGGCCACAGGATTGGAAAAGGTCAGTATACATTCCAATCCCAAAGAAGGGCAATGCCAAGGAATGTTCAAACTATCGCACAATTGCACTCATATCACATGCTAGCAAGGTCATGCTCAAGATCCTACAAGCTAGGCTTCAACAGTACGTGGATAGAGAACTACCAGAAGTACAAGCTGGGTTTCGAAGAGGTAGAGGAACTAGAGATCAAATTGCCAACATTCGCTGGATTATGGAGAAAGCAAGAGAGTACCAGAAAAATATCTACTTCTGCTTCATTGACTATGCTAAAGCTTTTGACTGTGTGGATCACAACAAACTATGGCAGGTCCTTAAAGAGATGGGAGTACCAGACCACCTCACATGTCTCTTGAGAAACCTGTATAAGGGCCAAGAAGCGACAGTTAGAACCGGATATGGAA
Organism: Gekko japonicus; assembly: GCF_001447785.1. Taxonomy (NCBI): domain Eukaryota; kingdom Metazoa; phylum Chordata; class Lepidosauria; order Squamata; family Gekkonidae; genus Gekko; species Gekko japonicus. The sequence continues at coordinate 300,246 of NW_015170289.1, read as the reverse complement.
CAACTGATTGGTTTAGCATAGGAAAAGGAGTACGACAAGGATGTATATTGTCACCTTGCTTATTTAATATATATGCAGAGTACATCATGCGAAATGCTGGCCTGGATGAATCACAAGTGGGAATTAAGATTGCTGGGGGAAAGATCAACAACCTCAGATATGCAGACGATACCACTCTAATGGCAGAAAGTGAAGAGGACCTTAAAAGCCTCTTGCTCAGGGTAAAAGAGGAGAGCGCAAAAGTGGGCTTGAAGTTCAACATCAAAAAAACTAAGATCATGACATCCGGCCCCATCACTCCTTGGCAAATAGAAGGGGAAGTCGTGGAAGTAGTGACAGACTTCACGTTCCTGGAATCCCAGATCACTGCAGACTGTGACAGCAGCCATGAAATTAAACGACGCCTGCTCCTTAGGAGGAAAGCGATGGCAAACCTAAACAGCATGATAAAAAGTAGAGACATCACCCTGCCAACAAAAGTCCGCATGGTCAAAGCAATGGTATTCCCAGTAGTCATGTATGGCTGCGAGAGTTGGACTATAAGGAAGGCCGAGCGCCGAAGAATAGATTCTTTTGAACTATGGTGCTGGAGAAGACTCTTGAGAGTCCCTTGGACTGCAAGAAGATCAAATCAGTCAATCCTAAAAGAAATTAACCCTGACTATTCCCTGGAAGGCCAGATACTGAAGCTGAAGCTGAAGTACTTTGGCCACCAAATGAGAAGGGAGCACTCACTGGAGAAGACCCTGATGCTGGGAAAGATTGAAGGTGAAAGAAGACGGGGACGGCAAAGGATGAGATGGTTAGACAGTGTCATAGATGCAACGAACATGAAGTTGAGAAACTTCAGAGGATGGTGAAAGACCAGAAGGCCTGGCGTGTTCTGGTTCATGGGGTCGCGAAGAGTCGGACTCGACTGTGCGACTGAACAACAACAAAAAAGAACTGACAAGGTAATTGAACGTGTCAGTCAGAGAAGAGATGATATAAAACTGTACAATTTCAATGGTACAAAGCACTATTTATAGTGCTTCCATTTAACTGAGAAAATCATTTTTCCTCCCCATTATGGACAAAAGGAAGACCCCCTCAAAGTTCGTGAATCCATTACTTCCTTTAATTTTATGTCTTGTCCAAATAGCTGCTTTTCACAGAGAGATAGCTAAATGATATACGGCCAGTTGCTAGGAATGTGTGTCTTGTCCTTAGTCATACAACTCAATAAAGAATTAAATTATGTGGGGCACTCAGACCTGTCACGGATGTTAAAGCAAGAAATGTGCTGTATTAGCTAACAATAAAGAAAGCTGTGTTTAAATGGGCCCAGAAATTGTATCCAGGGGCAGCTTGTTTATGTTGAAAAACAAAGGGATCTACAATATTAGAATTCTATAACTATTGTAGGGGGAATGTTTCAGTTCTGAGAATATTATTCCCCAAAATTATGGGGTTCCTCCATGTGAAGGATGCTTATCATGATTGTGATGGCCACAGGAATAAACAAAGGGGATTAGATAGATTCATGGAGGATGTTTATCAATGGCTACCAGCCACATTCAGAAACACTAATCCTTTGAATCCCAGAGCCAGGAGGCAACATCAGGGGAAGGCCTTGGCCTTTAAGCCCTGTTGTTGGCCATTCAGAGGATCCAGTTGGCCACTCTGTGAGACAGGATGCTGGACAAGATGAACCATTCTTCTGATCCAGCAGGGTTCTTCTTTTGTTCTTATGGTGTGAATTGAATGTTTCTGAACTCTGACATATATATAAAAGAAAGTCCCCTCACTATAAATCAACGCCTAGGCCAAACCGCTGGACCTAGAGACACCAAATTCGGGGAGAGCATTCCTACCATGGCGTAGGTACTCGCTAAGAAGGGATTTTTAGACATTCAAACCCTAAGTGGGTCAAAAGGGGAAAATGTGCTCCCCCCATTGATTCCTATGCGGCTGCAAGGAAGCTGCCTCCCTGCACCCCCCACTCTCCGATTGGTCAGCTGCAGAGCTCAAAGTTCTGAGGTAAAAAACCCCAACAGTTACAGGGGACTGCAGAGAGCTAATGACAGTTGAGGAAATCAGGAGTTGCCAAGAACCACCTGTGAGGTGAAGTAAAGCTGCTGGCCCAGCCTCTCTGATGGCTTCCAACACACTCCCCCCCCATCTCCTACACATAACAAGTGGTTGTCTGTCAGGTGCAGCCCCACCTCCACAGTGGCTTCTAATACTCCTCTGGTCTCCCCCTCTTACACCGGACAGGCAGCTGCCTGTCAGGTGTAGGAGAGAAGGTGGGGTGGCTTCCAACACACTCCCCCACCCCCTACACCTAACAGACAGTTGTCTGTCAGGTGCAGCCCCACCTCCACCATGGCTTCTAATACTTCTCCCCTGCCCCTCCTACACTGGACAAGCAGGTGCCTATCTGGTGTAGGAGAGGAGGTGGGATGGCTTCCAACACACTCCCCCACCTAACAAGCAGTTGTTTGTCAGGTGCAGCAGTGGTTGCAGGGTGCTTAAAGCAACGAGGGAGCCTGCCCCAGCAGTAACACCTTAGTGATCCTGCCAGCCCCACCTCCACAGTGCCTTCTAATACTTTCCTCCCTTCCCCATCCTACACTAGACAAGCAGCTGCCTGTCAGGTGTAGAAGAGGAGGTGAGATGCTTACAGCCGCCGGGGAGGTTTGCTCAGCAGGATTGCCTTAGCCCTGCTGCTGGCCCAGCCTCCCCGATGCCTTTAAATACAATCCCCCCCCAGCACCAGACAGGCCGGTGTCTTTCAGGTGTAGGAACAGGGCCAGGGTATGAATGTTTATGGGGAGATAGTAAAGGACATTTCTAGGAGCCATTTCGATGCCTGCCTCCCTCATGAACCTGAAGAAATGTTCACCACATCACCACTCCCTCACACCAACTTCCCCTCACACCTCTTACTGCCCCCAAGAAAGCTCCTGGCAAATGTCGAGCCAGATACACCAACGCTACAAGGAGGAGGCAATTTAGGAATGCGGCAAAGACATTTGCAAATAGTAATCCTGCAGTGAACTGAGCTGCACAGGCCAAATACCAGCAAGATCACCCTGAGGTTCTCAGAACAACACAGTCTCCTTATGAGCAAAACAATCCAGGGGCACAAATAGAGAGGCTATCACTTTCGTGAAAGGTAGCAGAAGTTGACTTAACAGATGACTGCTTCTTAAATGGACAGTTCTATGTGGCCTGCTCCAAAGTGAGCTCATCAAGCAGCCTGGTGATCCTAGCACTAGAGGGCAGAACCACCAATGTGGTCTACAGAGAAGTGCTTCAGTAGAGAGAAAAAAAGGTACGTATGTCTCACTTCATTTCTTACACTACAATCTTCTCTGTTAGAACTCCTACAACAAATGTCATAGTTCAAATTTCACACTATCAGTATTATAACTGGATTTACAGAACTTAAATACCGTAGCGAAGCACGGGTATCAAGCTAGTGTATAATAATTACACACTAATGACCATTATGTGCCCATAAAAAAACCATTATTAGATTGGTTTGGATGGTGGGGTGGAGCCTCAAATCCCACCCTCCCCAGGCTCCACCCCACAGTCTTTCTCCACAGTGGGGACTAAAGCAGCTTACATTATTCTCTCTTCCTTTTTATCTGCACAACAACCCTGTGAGATTGGCTAGGCTGAAAGTATGTGACTGGTCCAAAATCACCGAGTCAGCTTCCACCGCAAGATGGGGATCTGAACCTGGGTCTCGCAGACCCTAATCTGAAGCTCTAACTGAAGCACCACACTGGCTTTCATAGGGTGGCTGCTGATGAACAGTAGCAAACAGCTGGGACTACTTGAGTCATGCAAATCAGGTGGTATCAAGTCACCCAGAGGGTGCTGCCTAGGGATGCCAGCCTGCCGAGAAAGACTGTACTTTTCCTAGGTAGAGGCTCCAGGTGGGAGGGGGGAGATGGAAAGCTGAAGTCAGAGGGGCAGATAAAGGTAGGCTGATGTTGTCTGGGGAGGAGATATGGTTGCCAACTCCAGGTTGGGAAATTCCTGGAGATTTGAGGGGTGGAGCCTGGAGAGGGTGGGGTTTGAGGAGGGGTGGGACCTCAGACAGCTACAATGCCATAGACTCCACCCTCCAAACCAGCCATTTCCTCCTGGGGGACCATTGCTGCCAATCTCCAGGTGAGAAGTAACAAACAATGGAAATACAGTGTTTTATAAATTGTAGCCAAAAAAACAGTTCAAGGACTGTTGGAATATACCAGAACCAGTGGGATAGATAGTTTTATGAGCTTTAGGGGTAAGTTTATAATATACTCGGGTCTCTCTCTTCAAATATAGAAAACAATGTTAAAATACATGTTTGTAAAAAGATGAGACTTTATGTGTGGCACCTGACAGATTGTGACCTGATGAAGCTTAGGGAAACGAGTTTTAACCGGGGTGGTCCATCATTGCGGGACTATATATTAATGTGTTGCCTTAATGTGCTGTTTTAATGTGAATGAAAAATTGTTCACAAACTATATAATTTTGTAAGTCTTGTATAAACAACTCTTTTTCTTTAAGAATAATTGGGAGAGTAATTTTTACTCCTGAGTAAAATATATACAGTGTAACAGTCCTTGAACTGTTTTTTTTTGTCTACAATGTCCAGGTGAGGGCTGGAGATCACTCAGAATTAAAACTGCTCTCCAGATGGTAGTGAAAATGGCTGCTTTGCAAGGTGGACTCTGTCATTATACCCTGCTGAGGTAGCTTCTCTTCTGCTTGGGTCCCCACTGCAGAAAAAGACCGTAGTTTTCCTAGGTAGATGCCACAGGTGTGGGTGTGGGGGAGTTGGAAAGCTGACTTCAGAGGTGCATATAAAGGTAGGTTGATGGTTGGCTGGGAAGGAGATATGGTTGCCACTTCGAGGTTGGGAAATTCCTGAAGATTTGAGGGGTATGGTTTGAGGAGGGGCAGATCCTCAGACAGGTACAAAGCCATAGACTCTAGTCTCCAAACCAGCCATTTCCTCCTGGGGAACCATTGTTGCCAATATCCAGGGGAGTGCTGGAAATCACTCAGAATTATAACTGCTCTTCAGATTGCAGAGATCAGTTCCCATAGAGAAAATGGTAAGCTCTGTGTCATTATTCTTGCTGAGGGCACCACTGCAAATTGATGCTGAGTGCCGAAGTCCAGGGCACCCGCCCACAGTCTCTTTCTAGAGCTCATTGTATTTATTTCCACAATGCCCCTTATTCTTAGTATTCTTAGTATAAAATGATCACCATCTAAAGAGAAAAAAAATCTCACAGGTAAAATTTCATATAGCTAAACAAACCCACTAATCAGCAAAGCCCCTTTATGAATATTAGCAGTCCAATTGTAAGGTTTGCTGCCCCCAGTGTATGAGTGCTTCAGATTTGGTGGGTTATTTAATTTTGTTTGTCATTTGCATTTTTCAGAGTAATAGCAGTAACAGCTTGTCTTGTAACTAGATATACTCACAATAAATTAATGATAATACACAAACGTGTAGGGCCCTTTGTTAGTAATGGAGGCAAATACTCCAAGGAAAGTGTTTTAAGAGACACTGCTGGGGTTAATTCAATAATCTTAATTATGTAAAGTAAAAATGATCAATTGCAATTATTTAAAAATTCAATCAGTTACTAAACAAAATGTCAGAAATGCTATCATTGAACAACAAACATTTTCAGCCTTAAGACAGAAATTCTTTGAAAAATGGCAAATAAAATGACAAATGTTTCATTTTGAAAATGTTCTACATCTGTTTGGAATGGAATATTCCATTCCATTGCCTCTGGAGGTTGATCATTATATGATAGAATAATTACAATTTTTCTCATTTATGTTTTATGAATGTTTGTGCTACAAATACCATAATAATTAAACAAGAATTAAGCATGAAAGCATATTGTAGAACAGCTAAAGTTAGTAAATTATGTAACAATTATTTTAAGATTAATTCCTTGTCTTCTTAGACCTGATTTATACATTACCAGAACTTCATGGGAGCTCTGAGAAAGTGAGCTAGAAAGTTTCAATGAAATGAAAACTGACATTTTTAAACATTCCAGATATATTTATCACTGTCTGTAAACCCACACCAGTCCATTCAGCTTTCAGAACCTCCCTCCCTCAGCATTGAGTAAAAAACATTTTTTCCACAGTGGTCTTAAGTTCTGAATTTTGATTTAGACAAAAACATATATCAAAACAATGGACACTAAGAGTTTTGGCATAAATGAATAAATTAGGCATAAATAGTAGAAGCGTTTTGAAGTTTGATTTCGTAATGAATTGAAGATATCTGCAAAAGGAATATTGCTATACTGTATATTGACTGTGTTTATATGTAACACATTGTTATATATCGTTATATACAGTTATATAGTTACAGTTGTCTATTATTGAGTTATATGTTGTTTCTGTTGTTTTGTTTTTTTGTGTTTTTGTTTTGTTCTTTTTGTTTCTTTATCTATGAAAATCAATAAAAAAACAAACAAAAAAAACAATGGACACAATGTATGAATTAACTAGTGTGCATTTGACAAGGTTGAAGGCAGACCAGGGGAATTTTAAAACAAAGCACAGCAAGTATTGACAGTATGAAACATGTACGTATTCTTCTAAGAGGAAAATTACTGATATATGTATTAGGATTTCAGAAACCATTGATGAGAAAGACTATGGGTTAGAACCAGAGATTTTATTTTGCTAATGGTAGAAACTTAATCTGATGAAAATAGGATACCAGGGGGCATATACCTTTTTAAAAAAATTCAGAGTTACCTTCATAGAACATGGATTGGTGTATTCCTCAATTCTGAATCAAGAGTCACAACATTAGGGCACTATATGTACATGGGCTATGTGCTTCCCACTTTCAATCTAACAACGAAAATGCTGATCTTTACATGTCAGATATTAACAAGAGTTTCATGGTAGTAACAACCTTGGCCAGGTAGCAGAAACAGCATTGAAGGCTATCTGGTTGATTTGAGATTATGGCTTCATAATAAGCCAGTTTGGTGTAGTGGTTAAGAACGCGGACTGTAATCTGGGAGAACCGGGTTTGATTCCCCACTCCTCCACTTGCACCTGGCTGGATGACCTTGGGCAAGCCGTAGCTCTGATAAGAGCTGTTCTTGAAAAAGAGCAGTTTCTGTCAGAGCTCTCTCAGCCCCACCTACCTCACAGGGTGTCTGTTGTGGGGAGGGGAAGGGAAAGGAGTTTGTAAGCCGCTCTGAGACACCTTTGGGCAGTGAAGGGTGGGGTATAAATCCAATCTCCTCCTCCTCCTCCTCCTCCTCCTCTTCTTCTTCTTCTTCTTCGTCCTCTTCTTCTTCTTCCTCTTCCTCTTCTTCCTCTTCTTCTTCTTCTTGATGGCCAAAAAAAAGAACATTAAAATAAAGTGCTCAATAGTGTCAATCTATTAACTTTAACAGGCTAGTACCCCAAGAATATTACATAGCGATAAGGAGGTTAGCTGTTACTCATCCCCATCCGATGGTGATGATCCACAGCGAGGTCATGGCTTGGTCTTCATAGGGCCATCCCTTGGTATACCGGTGGTGGTAGTGGTAGTGGCAGCTCCTACTTGAAAGCCTGGTGGAAGAGCTCCATCTTGCAGGCCCTGCAGAACTGCAGAATGTCCCGCAGGGCCCTGATCTCCTCCGGGAGCTCATTCCACCAGGTAGGAGCCACCACTGAAAAGGACATGGCCCTAGTTGCAGTGAGCCTGGCTTCCCTGGGGCCTGGGATCGCCAGACGATATTGGATCCCTGACCAAAGTGCTCTTTGGGGCATATGTGGGGAAAGGCGGTCCCTCAGGTATGCCGGACCCTGGCCATATAGGGCTTTAAAGGTAAGCACCAGCACTTTGAAGTGAATCTGGTATGCTATAGGCCACGGCGTTCTGCACTAGCCGCAGCCTCCGAATTTGCGACAAAGGCAGCCCCATGTAGAGAGCCTCGAGGTGACCATTGCATGGATCACTGTAGCCAGGTCATCACGGTCAAGGAAAGGAACCAACTGCCGGATCAGCCGAAGATGATAAAAGGCCAATCTGGCAGTGGCTGCTACCTGGGCCTTCTTATTCCATTGCTTCATATTTGATTTCTCTTATTTATGAAATAATGTCAGAAAGAATATTACTGGATTCTGAATTTAGAGATGCTGGAAATATGCAGCAATTGCATCTGAATAATTCAATTTCAGCATTTCCTGTGGCAATTAAAGATTCATGTTTCAAATTAAATTACTGCTCTGATTTTTTAAAAACCTAAAAAGAATCTTTAATCAGGGCTTAAGCTGAGTCAGAGTTCAGACCTTGAACCTGTTTTGAATGCTTGGCCTGAACCTTGAAATGCACTTTTAATAATATGTGTCTCTGATTATATGCAAAGTGCATCTCACATACTGTGCAACTTCTGTCCCATAGATTTGTGATTACAAACCAAGACTCCTGGGTCCAAGGAATTAACTTCTAAACAGACTTCATTCCAGTCACTCTTTTTTTTTAAGGCAAGTAATTGCTATGAACATATGAATTAAGACTGCATAATGGCACTGGTGCCCTGTTCTGGATGGGCCAGGCTAGCCTGATCTTGTCAGATCTCGGAAGCTAAGTAGGGTTGACCCTGGTTAGTACTTGGATGGGAGACCACCAAGAAACTCCAGGGCTGCTATGCAGAGATGGGCAATGACAAACCACCTCTGTTAGCCTCTTGCCTTGAAAACCCTATGGGGTCACCATAAGTTGGCCTGAGACTTCACGGCACTTTATGTATGACAATAGCATTGGTGACAAATCTCTTAAAGATAATTAAATGCAACCCCACTGGCTTGAAAGACCCTATTCAGGTTTCCTATTGAGTCTTAGCAGGTCTGGATCTGTAAATTGCTTTGGAAGGACAATAACGGGAACAGCTATGAACTCTTTGAAGTAAAGGCAAGTGTGATAAATGCATGGTTTTGAAAAACAAGGCTTCCATAACCATTCTATCTGATCTATATCTAGTGAAGTAGAAATAAAATTAACAAAATAGAAAGGCACTGAAACACCTGATTTTTTTTTTGGTGTGCAGCTGACGAATGCAATTGTGTATATTCATTTTATCCTGACAACTACTTGTATAGATGCAGGACCTTTCCACATAGACATTATCTTGGTTTAGTTTGGTTTAGCCCCTGCATTCCATCTCATGGTGCTCCTTCAGGATCCCAAGACTCAAGAGCAACTTTTTGGATTAACTGGGAGGGGGTATAGAAGAGAGGAGGAGATTCCACAAGCTTCCCAATAATGTATTGCACAAATAGAATACACCACATGCATCTGTCATGCTTCTTTGAATTCAGCCAATTACGTTTTGTTTTGAGTCCTTGAATGTGAATGAGGCAAAGAGGTTGGTCGTCATCTCATGGCAAGCACAGGTTTATTGCTATGGAATGTGAAAAAAGAAAGAGAATGTAGTGTGTTGATCTGGACTTATAGCACACAGAAACTGGACATTCTAGGATTAGCAAATACGGCCTGGGAAATTCCTGGAGATTGGGAGATGAAGCCTGGGAAGGGCCGGGTTTGGGAAGGAGAGAGATGTTGATGAGGTATAATGAAATACAGTCCACCGTCCAAAGCATTTCCCCTAAGTGAATGGATCTCTGTAGACTGGAGACTGGTGGTAATTCCAGAGGATCGCCAGGCCCCACCTGGAGCTTGGCAGCCCTAAAGTACACCCAAAGTTTGCCTTCATATAACCCTCTTGATTTTTAGAAGCAAATTTTGGGGGTGGTAAGCAATGTTCCCTCTAAGGCGTGCAGTCTTGTGAGCAGGAATTTTACACTGTGAGCCAAAAGTAGTGCTAGCTTTAAAACTGTGAGCAGGCCGACATTTAAAAAAAATTTTTTTCAGTGTTCAAACATACAAAACATACAAACATAACATATAAATGATTATAATTTGTATTACAAGCCGTATATTTATATTAAACTTATTTATATTTATATGGAACATATTTGTATTACTTATATGACTCGTTCAAACTATATTTTAGAAATGATTTATACATCATAGCCATGAACAGTATCATCAAGTTTCATTATGGGGGAAAAAATTAATTTAGCCTCTCTTCTTCTTCTCTTTTTTCCAATAATTGAAAAGACTGTCAATATTAATATTATTCCCAGTATTCATATGCAGTTTTATTCTCATTAAGTTCTCCAGGTGATCTGTTTCTAACTGACTTATCTTGGTTTTGATGGCATTAATCAAGCTAAAACCTCTCTCACAATCAGCACTTGAGGCTTGAAAAGTTCCACAAATGTCCAGAAGAAGGTTTAGCTCACTGAATTGTTCTTGTTGTAGTGTAAATGTGAGTAAGTCCTGGAAGGTTTTCATTGCTCCAGCTTTCATCTTCTCTGCAATGATTAATTTGAAGCCTGAATACTGCTTATGAAGTTCCTTAGCATATGATTGTTCATCTTTCTGGAACAAAACGCAGTAACATTTAGCTAATCTTGAAAGCTCTTGATTCCCAAAAGAAAAGTTGTCCAGGTTGAAGGAGTTTGATAAACAGTCTTTATCAAATATACACCAATCCTGTAATTCATTCTCTGGAAATCTTTTATCCATGTGGTCACAAGTTTGCATTATGAACTGGAGAATGGGATCGATGTTTATTGTTGAGTTGTAAGATGAAATTAGATCCTGTACAGTTTCACTGAAATGGACTTTGTCTCCCAGATATTGAGATCTGATTTTCCTCATTCTGGCTTTGGTGAACTGAAATGCTTCCACGGTTTTCAAAGAGCTCTTCTGAAGAATTTTGCAAAGTTCTGCTAAATCACCGAGAACATCACAAAGGATAAATAATGCCACCTTGTATTGTGGATTACTTAATTTTTCAAGGCAGTATTTGTGTACAGGGTCATTATCTTCTTCTACTTGTTCTTTGCAATATTCAAGTAAGATGTCATAATTATTAACCAGGCCGCTTACATCAAAGTGCCTAGAGAGCCATCTTACCTTGTTCATTGGCCTAAATGAAAGTACGTCTCTGTCTTTCATGTTGACAGTTTCCTCCAGTTTAGCTTGTCTTGTGCTGGATCTACAGAAGAGGGTATAAACAGTGTGTATTAGAGTTTCAATCTCCCTAATGATTGGAATTTTTTTCCGTGTGTCATCTATTCCTAAGTGTTCTCGATGAACTACACAGTGCTGCTCTAGCAGATGAGGAATTGATTCACGCAGAATTGCAGCAACACTATTCCTCTTTCCAAGCATGACAGAGGCACCATCTGATGTAAACATGACCATGCGATTCATGTCCAGCTGATTCTCATTATAAAACTTCCTTATGGAATCAACTATTTTTTTTGTTTTTTACTGCCCCAAGGGGCAGAATTTTATTAGTTTTTTCATCAAAATACAATACAAACTTGACAAACAAACATTAACACATACATACAAAACATAAATGGGGGTAAGTAATTCTTCATAGTTATTATAATTCTTGTGCCTAATTACTAACATTATTTTATGCAATCATTTACTGTGAGTAAATATCATTAAGTTTCTACCTTGTTGGGTTATATAGGCTTTGTTTTCTTGTACTTCATCTTTTAATTATTTCTGCCTACATATAATTATTTTACCAGCTGTAAAATCGTAACCAAGTATTCTGGAATGTGGAGTCCGAAAGACCCTTCATCAATAAAGTATTTGTCCATTTCAGCTGTCTCCAATACTTTATTTATAAATTCTTGTTTCGTAGGTGTCTCAGATGTCTTCCAATATTTACCATATAAGATTCTGGTTCACTAGTTATATATACAATAAGATAGCGATCATCTTTACTAAAATCTTTTGGTAAAATATTTAGTAATAACACTTCAGGTATAAATGGAATAGCTATACCTAACACCTTTTGCAATCAACTATTGGAATCAACTATTGCAGCACTATTGCAAGCAGACAATTTCACAATGCCAGCAAAAACAGTTTTAGGAATATCACTGCCAGTTCTCTTGAATTTGATGTACATAATGAGCATCTTTGACACAGTGATGTTGGTACTTTCATCGATTATGAGGGTGTGAAAAGCAGATTCCTGGATTTTGTTTAAAATTTCACTTTTGATAACACTATGCATTCGATGAACTCAAAGGCATAGTTTTTGCTTCTCCAGCTTGTGGGAATTTTGCCGTATTTTTCCACATGGTCATGAATTTCCTGCACAGACAGCATGGATGCATTCAGCTTAACTGCAAGTAGCACGTTGTCAATTAAAATCTTGACCTCTTTTGGACTTGACTTTTCTTGGTTCTCATACTCAGTTCTGGTGTTCTGATCCTCAGGGGTTTCTCGCAAGAAATTCATTAGAGATCCACGGCTCTTATTCTGGAGTTTTGTCACCGCTTCCAGGTGGTATTTGTGATTTGCGTGGTGCTTAAGATAATCTATTTTCAACTCATCCCATTTCTTTCCAGTGCTCCAGTCCCCATCAACTTATGCTTTGATACATATTTTGCAGACTACCACATCATCTGTCTCACGATACTCAAAGATTCATTTTAGCTGCACATTCTTGCATCCACTGAAGTGTGACATTGTTGTTTCAACAGAAAACTTCATCAACCATTCAGTCTTGAAGCTGTTGCGGTTTTTCTTTGTGAGTCCACTGAAGAGTTGAATGTCAGCTTTCCACTTTGACATTTTCAATGACTCTGGCCTCTGGGGGCAAACAAAGAAGGGGAAGAGTCTTTAAAGCTGAACAGTTGAATTCTGTACAGAAACCAAGCAAATATGACCTCTCTCCCCTTAACTGCCCTGGTATCATAAACAAGACTCCTTCTTTAGCATCAGCAACATATGAAAGCAAATGAGTCATACATAAAACAAAAAAATGTTAGCATGCTTAGCCTTGGAAAATTGTATAAAGTAAATTACTAACCCATCACTGAACTCATTCATACCCCTTCCCAAATGGCTAAGCACAAGACAGCCTTACCTTTCCTTCTTCCACTGTAGTCACAAAAAACAGCAGGCAACCCACAGATTGCTTTGCCATGCTCTATGAGAATAAGAACAAGACAATCAGTAAAATGCACTGGAGACCTTTTTTGGGGTGTTAGCTACTATACTTCAGGTGAAGAACAAATAGCAAAGTGACAGAAAATCTCCCCCTCTTTTAAAATACAAGCCTCACCTTGCTGAAATTTTGGCTGGAAGCTTCCAAAATGGTCTTGATCCACCAGGGTCTTTATGTCCCTTCAGTGCTGAATTTGAAACACTTTAGTTTTCTAGGCTGCTCCTATAGACATACACAGATCACAGTTTCAACAGAAATCTCAAAGAGGTGTAGTTCTGAGATACACTACCCCTGTACATGGAGGTTCCATTTAGCTGCTGTGCTCTTCTCAGAGAGGTCTAATGCCATTAAGTCCAATCTGCAAAGTGGTTGTTTTCCCCAGGGGAACTGATCTCTGTGGTCAGGAGACCAATCAGTCTGGGAGATCTCCAGGCCCCACCTGGAGATTGGCAACCCTAAATGAAGGTTTATGGTTCCATTGTGTTCAGCTCATGTGTGTTTCTGTTTTTTTGTTAGCTAAGTCATCCTAGCCTCATGCCTTAGCCTTACCTCCCCCCTTCTAATAATAAAGCATACACACCCTCTGCCTGCCAACTCCAAAGTAATCAGCCATGAGAATGCTATTTGAAAACCATTAGCCGACACTGTTCAGATTGGTAAAATGCCCTCTTCACAGTGAGATTCCTGCTTATTGAGAAAGAGAGAACATGAAAATGCATTCTGTGGCAAGGTACTAACAGGGCTCACTGGCAGCTAAATACCAGTGGCAAAAGGAATAGCATACAAGGAAAGCATATAGGTCTGGGGAAGGAGATTTGAACTGAAAATCCTGGAATTTACAGCTATTCTGAACTGAAATTTTGCAGGAGCATTTATAGCAGATTGGAGGAAAGCACAGGAAAAATATAAGGTGCATTACTGCTTTTTCTTAAAGCTTGACTTGGAGGAGGGAGAAATTTGCCCATGGCCTGCAATCCTGCAAGGATCCCAGCCTGGTTGCTCCAGCCGACCTCCCCTCATGCCAACAAAAGCCCCACTCCCCACCCCAAAGGGAAGAGAAACGGCACAAGGCTGAAAGTAAGGGTGCACAGCCACCCAGAAAACACATGGCTGGTGATCCTGCAAGGATCCCATCCTGGGTGCTCAAGCCAACCTCCCCTCGTGCCAGCAAATGCTCCACTCCTCCCCCACCCAAAGGGAAGAGAAACGGCACAAGGCTGAAAGTAAGGGTGCCCAGCCACTTAGCAAACACACGGCTGGCGATCCTGCAAGGATCCCAGCCTGGGCCCTCCACCTCACCTCCCCCCCCACCTCCAGACAAAATAAACAACCAGGCAACTCACCTCAGGAAGGGCAGAAGGTGGGCAACAGAGCAGTCCTCCTTCTGGGCCAGTGTATCTCCAGGAGCACGAGGCAGAGGACTGCCGGGCAGGGCAGCAGTGCCCCCTTTCATAGGGCAAGCATACCCCAGCTGAGGGGAGGTGGGGCCAGCCCAGATTAGGAAACACAAATCATACTGCTGTGTTTCTGTGCTGCCTGGGCAAATAGATCCATGCTGCATGGCCATTGGGAAGGGAACCTCCTGCCCCTGTGCTGTGAAAAAAATTGCTGTGCTAGTCGGGGGAAATTGGTGCGCCAGCATAGCCTGGTGCAGCTTAAAGGGAACCTAGGTGGTAAGCAATGCTCCTTCTAAGCTGTGGAGTCTTGTGAGCAAATATTCTACTTCGTGAGCTACTGACATTAAAGTTGTGAGTGAGCGATTTGGCTACTGCATAAATTAGTTTGCTCGGGAGCCATCCTTCCTGAGCTAAGACAAAAATGTGTTATCCAGAGGCTAAAAACTGTGAGCGAGCTCACACTAACTCAGCTTAGAGGGAACACTGGTGGTAAGGAAGACTACAAAATACAGGGAAGCGGGAATTATCTTTTCCATGAATGGAACTCTATTTACAGTTCTTTTAATCACTTCTGTCTGGGAAAGCTAGCACTTGCAAACAAATACCTCATGCCCACTATGTACTTATTACTTTAACAAGAATACCTTCATATTATAGCAAAAAAAGTATGACCTGTCTGAGAACAACATTAGCCAGAGTGTCCTCATTAAAGGCGCATTCATTCAGGCATCACAAAAATCAGCCCAGCTTAGTGAAACTTTGGCCAAATGTGGAGTTGTAAAAGGCTTCAATAAAAATATACTAAAATATTACCATCTCAGCAGAAATCACGATTACCACAGTAATAAAACAGCGGGGCACCTTTATTAAACTCCCTAGGCAGCTTGCTTAAGTTAAAAAAGATATCATGAGCCTCACCTCAAGTTCTTAACAAGTCCAAGATTCCATATAATTTCCCATTCTCTGGAAACAGTTTCAAAAATTCGGCTTTTGTCCTTGAACAGAGACATCCAAAAATGAATGACAAGGCATAAGAACATAAGAACATAAGAGATGCCAATGTTGGATCAAACCAAAGGCCCATCCAGTCCAACACTCTGTATCACACAGTGGCCAGAAATACCAGTGCCATCAGGAGGTCCACCAGTGGGGCCAGGACATTAGAAGCCCTCCCACTGTAGAAGCCCTCCCACTGGATTGGGCAGTCTAGCAAGAGTGAAATGCTTGTAAACTACTGTGTGTTTACTCCTTTAAAACATTTGCAAGCAATGGTCCTGTGCTGAAGTTTATAAGTGTTCAACTGAACAACAGGCACAGTGATGCATTTTGATGTCAAACTTGGACTCCAGTTAGCCATGTTTTTGGGGAAGGCCTGCAGAAGGAGGGAAATTCCTGAAGGACGGGTGTGAGTGAAAGAGTGTGTGAATTGTTCTGTTGAAGTGCTGATGTAACTCTTCAGATAGAAGGAACCTTCATGATAACTTCAAAGTTCCTTTCTCATCTGATCTTAGGAGGACATCCTGACATTTGGGATGTTATGAAGCTTCCCCCAAGATGGAACAGCAGCCCTGTGTTTCAGTTCCTTCCACGCCACCTGTTGAAGCATTTGCCGCCCAAAGGCTACATCAGCTGCTGCATATGAATCCATTTTGTAATGGCGTACAAAGGCAGATGTAGCTGCCCAGGTGGCTGCTCTACAGGTCTCCAAAAACGATACACTGATTTGAAACGCAGCTGTCATGGCTGCACTTCTGGTTGAGTGGGCTGTGATTCCTCCTGGAGGTTTAAGCCCCTGAGAAGAGTAAGCTAAAATAATGCACAGCCACCTGCTGAGAGAGGCTTTAGACACTTTCTGTCCTTACCTACAAACAGAGCATCTGATATCCTGATAGATCTAGATACATAAGGATCATCCAAGGTATGCCACTTCTTCTCCTTGGGGTGTGATGGATTGGGACAGATGGACAGGAGGTACACCTCCTAAGATGCAGAATTCACCTTTGGGATCAACGAAAGATCCAGATGAAGAACCACCACATCCTTCTGGAAAAATGCAGAAGCCCTTAGTTATAGATAGAACTCACAGCTCTGATACACATCTGGCAGTGGTGATGGCTGTAAGAAACAGCACTTTAGGTTTGAGGAACCTGAGTGATACCTCCCATAGTGGCTAAAATGGAGGTTTTGTAAGTGCTTGGAGAACCACATAAAGCCTCCAGGAGGGAAAATGGTGAGGGCGGGGAGGGCGGGATACAAATCCAATAAATGAAAAATAAAATAAAATAAATAAACTACTGGAAAGCTTGAAAGTGCTGCTCCTCTGAGGAAATGCTTGACAGTCAGGTGGCATGAGAGACTGGAGGTAGAACAGAGGCAAGAGCTGATGCCTGTCTACAGAGCATGTTAACTCTAAGGCTCTGGTTGAGTCTATCCTATAAGAAGGAAAGAATGGTGGGGACATCCATCTCAATAAGGGTGTTGTGCTTCCTTTGACATCATCTGATGAAGGCCTACCAGGTGCAGCCATAGATCCTTTCTGTTGACAGTCATCTGCTTGCCAGCATAGTCTTCACTACCTGCTCAGAGATCCCTAGATCCAGCAGTCCTTGCTGCTCAAACTCCAAGCAGTCAAGTGCAACAATGCTGGGTCCAGGTAATGTATGGGGCCCTGGGGCAGACTGTCAGGAAGGACTGGAAGCATCCAGGGAGGTTGGACTGACAGTACAATCAGGTCCAAAAACCAAGGTCTCCTTGGCCAATGTGGAGCCAGGGAGATCACTTCCGTTCTCTCTCAGTTGAGTTTGTTCAGAGCCCTAGAGACCATTGGGATTGGAGGGAAGGCATATAGTAGGCTTGCTGGTCACCTGGCGAGCAGCACATCCATTTCCCCCCCCCCCATCGTGGACAGTCATAACAGGAAAAGAAGCAGCAGTCTTCATCTTGAAGGGAGAGCATATGAGATCTACATGGACATACTGATTACCACAGATACAAGCCTTTTGGACTGGGGAGCCCACAGCTCTCTGGGTCAGATCCAAGAAGCAGGTGGTCTTCATGTTGAAGGGAGAAGTTAAGAGGTTTACACAGGGCTGACCAAACCAATGAGTCACTTGTTTGAATAGGGCCTGGGACAGGGACCACTCCCCTTGGTCCAAGCAAGTCTGACAGAACCAGTCAGCTTGGATATTATTGGTACTCCCCCCCCCCCTTTATTTGCTTAATGATTTGTTTATTCTGGAACCACAGACTATTAGGTCTTATTCTCTTGAGGTAAGTATAATTTTTGCCTGTTCTTCAAAATGAGAGAGTAATCAATGTACTTGCATGTACAAAATTTACACTTATTGGATATCCACTCGGGCTGGGCTGCTAAGGTGACCCCCAAAAGATGGTTAGAGCCATCTAGAATTTATGTTCAAATAGCTATAACTGTCCCCCCCTCAAGAAAAAATCTAAAATGTTTAAGACATGAATCAGGGATTAAAACAACACATGACTGTTCTTCATTCTTCAGTATTTTCCTTCTGATAAGGTAGTGGCTTACTTTGTAATAGCCGCTTCGGCGGGAGGGCGGGATAAAAATCAAATAAATAAAATAAAATAATACCACAGCCATTTTTTTGGGGGGGGGGTATTTCTGGGGAGAGAATTTCAAGCTATTTTTATTATGTATATATATGAAATTGATAGTCCCCTTCCCTCTAATCTGATAGGTCAAATATATAAATACATAAAAAGTGCATAAAACTTCCCTAACAAAGGGACTTGATCTGATATATTAAGAAATTAATTAAAGGTGTCCCTCTTCTCTATGCCGATAGAACCACTCACCACATATTATTTAAGACTGGATCCATTCAGACTTTTCCACGTGCATAAGACACACACAGTTGTCCTGTAAGCAGAGTGTGGTGTCCGCTGACCACCACCGGAGGCCAGCGCACACGCCTGAGCTTCAGCCCAGAACAACAATAGGGACTAGGATCCTAGTCCCTCCACTGGGGGAACCAATGGGACCGTGGCGGGAGATTCAAACCCGCCAATGGGACCAAGGGGTGGTCCCCTGGTTGTGTATATAGTTGGCCTGCCGGCCGTTTGTTCCTTGTTCTTGTTGTGTACCTAATAAAGCGTGCTATGCACTACGTCGTTGTCTGTCGTCCATCCATGCGGCAACCCACTACACAATACAGAGCTTGGCTGCTCAGAGGAAAATTCTAGAGTATAGTGCAAGGTGAATGGGAAATATGAAGATCCAGAGGAAAACTGGATCATGTTGTCCACAGAGTCTTCTATTAACCTAATTACAGATCTGGAAAAAAATATTGAGCTAATGGCTTGCCAGGCTTTGAGTAATTTTCAGTGAGGAGCCATTCCAAAGGCATAACTTGGGCTTCTGTTCTAATTTAACCAGGCCAATGTGTATCTTGGCAGAATCTAATATTACATACAGTTCATAGCAGATTTAGTTCTGTAAAGTTATTTGGAAGAAAAAAATCAGAAGGGAAGAAACATCTTATAACAACACTGAGCAGAAGTGTTACTGAATGCTTGAAAAGAGGCATGAACAGTTGTGCCTAAGACTAAGGCTGACAGCACATTTTCCAGCTTTGTACGGAATGCATCTCCACAACTGAACTGACAAACAAGCCAACTAGTGAATCAGATGCTGGCTCAAGTCATCAGTCTTCCCTATTTCTGCCCACTCCTTCCTTCACATGCTGCCACCACCATGACTTCTTCCTGCTCCTGTTGGGGAAACAAGAGTTTACAAAAGGTAGCTGGGTGCCTGAGATGGGAAGCACCAGCCACAAGAACTAAGCACTGATGCAGCCCTTCCTGCCCTCTCATGATCTGCCCATGTTCACAGAATCAGCATTGCTGTCAGATGGCCATCTAGCCTCTGTTTGAAAACCTCCAAAGAAAGAGAGCCCACCACCTCCTAAGGAAGCCTGTTCCACTGAGGAACTGCTCTGGCAGGTTAATGTTTATCCAAAAACTCTTCTGATTTCATTTCAACCTGTTGGTGCTGGTCCGACCTTCTGGGGCAACAGAAAACAACCCTGTACCATCCTCTATATGTCAGCCCTTCAAATACTTGAAGATGGTTATCATATCACCTCTCAGTCATCTCCTCTCCAGGCTAAACATACCCAGCTCCTTCAACCTTTCCTCATAGGGCTTGGTCTCCAAACCCTTCACCATCTTCATTGCCCTCCTCTGGACACGTTCCAGGTTGTTTATATCCTTCTTAAATTGTGGTGCCCAAAACTGAACACAATACTCTAGCTGAGGTCTAACTAGAGCAGAGTAAAGCAATACCATCACTTCACATGATCTGGACACTATACTTCTGCTCAGGGGTCTTGTTGTAGAAAAAGAGCTGCCGGAGCTCATTAGCATAACTCATTAGCATAACTTATTTGCATATGCCACGCCCCCTGACATCACCG
Organism: Gekko japonicus; assembly: GCF_001447785.1. Lineage (NCBI taxonomy): Eukaryota > Metazoa > Chordata > Lepidosauria > Squamata > Gekkonidae > Gekko > Gekko japonicus. Next base: position 280,311 of record NW_015170289.1, on the reverse strand, counting down.
GAAGTGACAGAAGGCCACACCCCCTGACATCACCGGAAGTGTGTCAGAAGGCCCGGCTACTTACCCTCCTGCTTCATCCTCATTCCCAAACGGAATGAGGATCGAAGCAGAGGGCGGGGTAAAGAAGGGGGCGGGGCTTCACCACGTGACCGCCCCGCCCCCTAGAGGTTCTCTTCCGGAGCTCCGTACCTGAGAGCTCCCCCCCGACTAGAGCCCTGCTTCTGCTGATACAGCCCAAAATCACATTTGCCTTTTTAGACAGGTACACTTAACTCCATCAATATAATCAAAAGCAATGAACTCAAAATACTAACATTGATGTACATCAAGAAATACTACTGCCTTAATTATTAATATAAATATAAGCTGATTTCCCAGTTAATTACTTGAAAGTTACCTAAGCAGTAAATTAACAATGTAATACATTCCTGAAAACACATCAAATCTCTATGGAATGTACAGATATTTAAGTTGGATTTAGCAAGATAGTTGTAACAAGCTAATTAAATAAATGGCTAATAATACCACACTGGGCATACAATAAATAAATTAATAGAATTAGAATTAGAATAGAATTAACTATAACCATAATAATATTTCATACCCATTAAATGGCTAAATAACCCTTCTTTATATAATGAAAATATTGCTAATTTCATGTACTATAAGGGTGTAATTTACTCTGATAATAAAACAAATTTTCACTTAATTGCCCTGTATAGAAGCCAGGTTTGTAATCTGCATACCCATTAAAACTCATCTTTAAACAATCAAGTTGAATATAATTAACAACATAACTCTGTTTTAGTATGCAAATGAAGCACATATTTTGCCTCAATTTGAATGTGCTTTAATAATAAAGCATTATATTGTCAGGACCCACAGCCAAACAACAGAGCACACACTTCCAAGAAAGGTTTTGCTTTATTGTTAGTACTATGGTTGCAGTAACATGGTCACTGTTAGGAATGACTAGCCAGGAACAAGCATACAATAATATAGCAGATTCAAAAGCCCCCCCCCACTTGTGGGCCAATCGCCCCTTTTCCCGCAGGCGGGAAAGAGTAACGGAGAAACGAAACTAGTCTCAAGGTTAATTACAGTGGAGACACTACACAGGCAGGAGTACAAGGTCAGAGATAACAAGGGGAGAAGCAAGAGGAAAGGAATGTGGCATCAACTCGTACACAGGTCAGGCAGGTTAACCCTAGGTCTATAAACAATATGGCAGCATAGCTGACAAATATAAAGAATAAAAACTATGCATTGTATCCAAACCATGGAGATGGATTTAGGGTTGTCCTTCCACTCCATGAAGGCATCTTCTGCTTGTGAAAGGAGTCCTATGAATACAAACTGGTCAGGGAACTAAAAGACTCCAAACAGCCCTGTTGCCAGAGCGACGCATAGCGTCACATCCTGGTGACGCCGGTGCAACGCGTATCGCTGTCCCCCCGCGGCAGGGATCCTGTGAAGACGTGTGGATCCCCCGCTGTGGCTTGGCAGCCCTAAACTGACCCTTGCTCGAAAGCTAGTCAAATCTGACTCTAGGGGTGGTGTTCATCTCTCTTTTGAAGCCAAAGAGCCAGCGCTGTCTGAAGACATGTCTGTGGTCCTGTGGCCAACATGACTAAATGACGAGGTGCACAGAATGCTGTTACCTTCTCACCAAAGTGGTACCTATTTACCTACTTGCAATTTCTTGCTTTTGAACTGCTAGATTGGCAGGAGCTGGGGCCAGAGACGGGAGCTTACTCCATCATGCGGCACCAGGGTCTCGAACTGCTGACCAAGAGACCTTCCAGTCTTCAGCTCAGCATCTTAACTTTTAAGCCACCGCAGCCCTACCCTGCACCTAATTTGTGATTCTGTTACTCAGCACTGTGTCTTTGTGATTCCTGACACTAGATTAGGAACCACAAAAAGAGTGCAGGGGATCGATGCTGTCATGAACAAGTATCAATCATGTTTTAGTTGATCAGGCTTCCAGAAATAAGAAATTCATAGTCATTCAGCAAAGAGTGTTCAACTTCTTCTCAGGAACTCCTGAGAAGAAGTTGATGAAATGCAAACTGTTCATTCAAGTAGCACAAACCCATAACAGCTCCAGACCCACTCTTAAATGCTTTGTTTCACTGGGCTCCCACTTAGCTAAATGGTGGTGAGTGCAAGCACACAATATTGTGGAACTGTTACCGTTTAGGAGCTTATGTCTTTGGTGATGGTGGAAAGTGCCATCAAGCCACAGGTGACCTATGGTGACCCCATAGAGTTTTCAAGGCAAGAGACATTCAGAGGTGGTTTGCCATTGCTTGCCTCCATGTCACGACCCTGGTATTCCTTGGAGGTCTCCCATCCAAATGCTAACTAGGGCCGTCTCCACTTAGTGTCTGAGATCTGATGAGATCAGGCTAGCCTGGGCTATCCAAGTCAGGGCCTTTGAGAAAGTGTTAATCTTGTCTAAAAACAGGAGCAGCTCTTACCTCTGATTTTAATGATCAAGAAATCAATTCTACAGCTGTAGCTATGAAGAGCAGTTCATGTTACTCTCGTTTTAAAATTTACAAGAAGTTGCTAGCCTTAAGAACAGATTTGTCTTGTGTTTAACAACTGGAAGAAAGTCAACACATTAGAACAAAAGTAGTCATAAAATGTATGCTTTTATTTTTGGTTTCTGTTTAAAAACAATAAATAAAGTTGCAGATAAATCTCACAATCTCAGAGAAGAAAGTGGTGTTTCCAAGTGAATGACTGGTGTTTCTGAGTCAAAGTGAATGACTGGTGTTTCTGAGTCAATCTACACTTCTCTTACTGAGCCCCAGGGAGAATGAAACTTAGTAGTGATTCATGTAAAAAAAATTATGCCACCCTATACTCTTTTTTGGGGGGAATGTTTCACTTGGCTGATCCATCACAACTTCCCAATCTGTTATTTACAATCGTTGTCATCATTTATTTATTTATTTATTTATTTAATTTTATTTATACCCTGCCCTCCCCGCTCGCGGGCTCAGGGCGGCTTACAATATGAGGTGCAATGCAGCACCATAATACACAATATGGCACATAGTGCGATAAAAACACAATAAAACGTTTTAAAACAATTCAATACAACGGGCAGCGCCCAAGGATCCCACGTGACAAACACCTCTCTCCATATTGCACCTGCCCTCGGGGCAAAGGGAGGATGATGTGGCCCCCAGATGTTCCTTGGCCACTCAGCCTCAGGCAGCGGTGTTGCTGTCCTGGCCCTCATTGGTGGTGGTGGTACCAGCGGCGGCTCCAACTCAAAAGCCTGGTAGAAGAGCTCCGTCTTGCAGGCCCTGCGGAACTGTAACAGGTCCCGCAGGGCCCTGATCTCCTCTGGGAGCTCATTCCACCAGATAGGAGCCGCCACCGAAAAGTGTATATTAAATCATTAAAAGTGTATAATTAAATCATTAATTATCAAGGGCATGATCCAGCCAAAGTCAAGCACAAATTTTATTGATTTCAGTGGCAGAAAGATAAGTTCATATTGTACTGAAAATCAAAAGTGCTTAAAGATTCTCAATTTTGCTGGGATCAAACATAAAGGAGTTTGTTGTTTTTTGGAGGGAGAGGGCTTTCATTGGAGATTTTGGAATTGGAAAATCTTTTCACATGACAAGGTTGTTTCATTAAGCCTACATCTACGATTGTCAGGTGATTTATAATAATTAATTCTTTCATAATAAAATTAGCACTCTCTCTGTATTGCCAGATGCATAAAGAAAGCTGAAACAACATAGCCAACAGGTGAACTGCAAGCCAGTGGCTTGTATCCAATGAGAGCTGCACATGTAGAGAAATTTATGGAATATGATGTTCCCACTTATCCCTCCTGCCGTAAGCCTCTGCCACACCCCTGAAATCTTCTACCAAGTTTCAGAGGATTCCTAGGAGCAGAACTGAGCACAGTTTGGAAGTACAAAGTGGGAGGAAGGGATGATAAAAATTGTATCCTCTTTTGCTGACAAGAATGTCATTCAACTAGTGGGAAATTCTTCCTAGAGCCAAACCAGCATTATTTTATATAAGCCTTATTTTAAATGCTGTTTTAATGATTGATGTTTGCAACCTTGGGAATTCTATTTGGGTGGAAAGACACCACAGAAACATATATAAATGGGGAAATTGGGAGGGGGGCAATGTCATTACATCATTTCCTGTTTCTGAATAGGAAATTATGTCATAATGCTATAGGAATTTTCAAATTTATATGCTTTTTAGAATAAAGATTCCTACGGGTTGTCATGACACTTTCTGTTTGGAAACAGGAACTGAAGTCCAGCATTCTCTGCTCCCCAACCAAGAGGGCTTTCTCCACTTCCTGAACAAAATACTTTGTGGCCACTAGTTGACAGAGGACAATCATGTAGGATAGCTTTCTATCCATTCCAAAGTACCACAGTGTTCCATGCTAAATGATATTTCACTGGATAGGACTATTTTCCTGGTATTCAAAATTAAGATGTTATTTGTAAGTGAAACAACCTGTGGTTATATACAGGGTACATATATAGAGTTAACTTAAATATACTGGAAAGGTTTCCCTTTCCCCAGTGATCTGTGTGATTATTATATAGGGCCTGCAAAAGAAATAGTAGAGTTCTTGCTATGATATTGTCAGGATCTTGGTTAAATCAGTTCTCAACACCAGTCAGTTTGAAGAAAACTAACTTTATTGAGACAGTTGATAGATACCATCCTGGACACATCACACATCTATTGTTAGGACTGAAGTTGAACGCATGAAGGTTGCAGATATAGTGGATTCAAGTAAGGAACTAAAACTCAGGACCCAATCACCCCGCGGTATTTGCCCGCCAGAACTAACAGTCAGCATCCCCCCCATAGGCATGTAGCCTCTACAGAGCAAGAAAAATAGGATCACATACATTTGAGAAGCCAGGACATTTGGCCCCACTAAGGTGACAAGCCCCAGGCACATCAAAGAGAGGAAGAGAGGAACCTCCTCAATGGCAGGCGAGCTGTAAAAGGCAAAATGCACAGGGAGCCTGACATACTGCCCCCCAAGGCCTCCTACACCTTTGGCTTATGAGGGTATTTGTTATGGAATGCCTGAGTTAAAGAGGGAGTTCTAACCTTTTGTAATCCATTTGGTTTATTTTCATCAAGGTGATTTAAAATGGGCTCAGAGGTAAACAACCCCTTGAGTTTTTCAATTGCCTGCTGGCACTCTGGGGTCCAGTCCAGTTTGGTACCCGGCTTTCTACTGTCTGTACCCTTCCCCTTTGTTTTTAACAAGTCAGTAAGGGGCAGGACTACCTGGGCAAAGTTTGGGATGAATTCATGGTAGAAATTAGAAAATCCAAAAAATGACTGGAGTTGGCACCGGGTATGAGGAGCCTCCCATCCCACCACGTTCTTCACTTTATGGGGGTCCATGCCCAGTCCCTTCCCTGAAATGTAATAGCCTAGGAAATCCAGTTCATCCCTATGAAACTCACACTTGGAGAGCTTGACAAAGAGCTGGTGCTTGTAAAGGGTTTGGAGCACTTCCCTGACCAACTTTACATGTGAGTCTTTATCTTTTGAATAAAGTAAGATATCATCTAGATACACTAGCACCCCTTGAATAAATGCTTCTGCAACACGTCATTGATTAAGTTCATAAAATCCACAGGAGCTCCCATTAACCCAAATGGCATCATCAGGTATTCAAACTGTCCCAACAGGGTATTGAAAGCCATTTTGTGTTCATCCCCCTCCCAAATGTGTACTCTGTAGTAAGCCTCTCTCAAGTCAAGCTTGGTAAAAATGCACTCCTGGGAAGCTTCCACCAGGAGGTCTTTGATGAGCGGGAGGGGGTAAACATTGGACATAGACGCTGCGTTTAAACCCCAATAGTCTGTGCACAGTCGCAGCCCACCATCCTTCTTCTTCCAGAAGAGGATGGGGGCAACAAAGGGGGAGGAGGCCGGGTGAATAAAACCTCGGGGAAGGTTTTTATCAATAAACGCAGTGTCTATGTCCAATGCTTACCATTTGGGTTAACGCAAGCTCCCAAAGACTACTAATAAATGCTTTAATTAATTAAATAAATACTAGAATATGTGCATTTTAGAAAAAGAGACCCAGGTTCTTTTTTGACCTTTATTCCATTAGTTGTTATTCCATACTAATGCCTGCAGATGCAACATATATATAGTTTGCAAGTTTTGATAATGCAAGAAAGTAAACTTTGGAAAGACTCAACTTTTCTATATCTGTGTTTCAATTATTTAGGCCAAATATGTTCTGGTTTTACTGCAGGCATAAGGATCTGAATGCCTGAGGTCAGCAGTCTTACAAACTGGCATTCAAATGAGGTTTACATATTTGTATCCAGCATCATATTGTTCAGGCCTCTAGGGCTCTGGGAAATGAGGCTCTAAGAATTGCCTGACCTGCCACCCATTCAGCTACAAGGGAATTTGGGTGAATATGTATATTGATCTCTCCATGTAATGTATACATCCATCATCACCATAGCAGTGGGAACACCCTATTGCTTAAAAAGAAATGCCAATGCTCCTCATGTGTTACCATGGAAATAACGAGCCCCTAAAAGCTATTATTTGCATTGCTTCTAACGAAGGCCAACCTAGAAGCATGCTGAAATCTCTGGAGACAAGGCTAACTATTCATCATCAAACACTTTCAAATGAAAAGTGCCAAATACAGAATTATTAAGGATGCTCTCCCTGACACCTTTTGATTCTCTGCATTAAATCAGATCTCTTAAGAAAGAGACAAGAAGGTGATAATTAAAAATAGATGAACCTTGTATAATGATATATATCACTGTACCTGTTCAAGTGAAATCATTGGAGCAACACCCCTTCCTGTTCAATATGTTCACAGTAGAGGAGCATCAATCTCGTAATTGACCAACAAACAGAAAACCCAATAAAGGGCTGTCTGGCTACACAGGCAGCACTTATAAGGTAGAAAGTGCATGCAGCCTTGTAACCTTTCGGCAAGTTGATGCTTACGCAAGTGACCTAAGCAGCATAAACAAGTACTGCTGATGGTTAGACAAGAAAGCCAGTTGGAGAACTTTATACGCTGTTTCAGATTTGTTACCTATGCAGACTTAAATGGGTAAAGGGGTTTATTGACAGACAATTATGAACTAGATTATTTATTTATTTATTTAGAACATTTCGGTACTGCCTCTCCATGAAACCTGCTTGAAGCAGGTCTTTCTTTCTTTGAGCAAATGCACTAAGACTACACATTATTTATCATGATATTTTCTAGTCAGAAAGAAATAACAAAGAGACCTCCCTGCCTAAATGATTAATGATGAAACCATTATATCATGTTTCAGAACCCAAAGGTTTCCAGCACTGGTGTACACTCACTGACCTCATTGAATAGTCACTGAATCAAACCCTCAGCCCATTTCTCGAAAACCACTGTGTGCTGAACTGCATTTTCTTCAAATATTTAGATTAGAGTTTGGGAAGGAAAAGAGAGTAATGATGATTACCCATCCATTACAAATAGAGTAGATTGTGTTAATCAAACACTCCTCCAAAAACACAGTATATATTTTATATCCTGAAATTGTCAGTGAAATGAGTGCTTTAACAGCCTTTTCAGATTGGGCACAAGAACATCTGTACCATTTGTATGACCCACAGTCAGTTACACTGCAAATGGTGCATAATACATTTAGCAGTCCCTATAGCAACAACCTAGTAATTACTTTTTTAAAGGAAAAAGGCACCTTTGTTGGAATTGTTTCAAGTATTTGCAGTTAACCATATGTAACCATAGGTCCCTAATGGAAAATTCTTCTAAAGAAGAAGAGTGCTTCACAATTATTCAGTCTAAATCTAAAGAAAAATGGCAGTCAGTAAAATCCTATATTGTTCTATTTCTTTTATGTATCCATACAGAATGGACATAATATGATTGTCAATTAGATGGGATATAATTTGGCTATTATCACCCCCAAATGAACCAAGATATTTGTTAAGGGAAACCATGAAGACTAAGATTTTTTTTCGCAGCATTAATGGCAGATGGAAAGGACTTCTCAGAAGGACTTTGGGACATCCCTCTGAAGTCAGGATTTAGCTGAGAAAAGATTCACATTCATTGATGAGGTAAGACAACGGCGACTATGTTTTGAAATATTGGGCTGCATCCAGTTGTACTTTTAATTGGGGTAAGGTATTGCCATGCTGCCACCTTATACAGCATTTATAGAGGCTATGACTGTAAAGCTGGACTGTGCAAACAGTGTGCCAGAGAAATGGACTGAATGGTAGCCATGTGAATGTGCTAACCTACTGGACCCAGGCATGTGCCCAAATGAGGGGAACCTTGTTCTGAAGCAACGTGCCTAACCAGATGTGGGCCCATGGAAGTCCTGATGCCTCTCTCTTCTGCATCACTGCAGCCAGATGCCATAAGGCAGACCAGCCTCCTGGATCCTGCTAACACAGAGATCCAGCAGCAGTTCCAGAAGAGAGGCCATACTCAGCTACAAGAACCAGCAATGTTCCTGCCCAGATGCTATGAAAACCTCTCTTCTCCAGCATGCAGGCATCCCCCCCCACCTCTTGCATATTGACATCCTCAGGTGAAGCACGTATGCAGCCTCAGCCTAAACAAAGGAAGCTCCTTCCATGATAGGATTAGGAGGCAAGTCCATCTGCAAGCCACCCATCCTGATGATGCCGCTGTTTATTTATTTATTATCATATTTATACCCCACCCTCCCAGCCGAGGCCAGCTCAGGGTGTCTTGAAAATAAATTTTCATAAGACTAAAATACTAACCAAAAATTGTACACAAGAAATTATTGGGAAGATACAAGATAGCACAAAAATAGAGATGATGGGAAAAGTACAATATCTAGGAATAACAATTAGAAATAGTTTGCTAATGGAAAACAACCACAAGAAACTATTAGAAGAAATTAGAAAAGACCTTCTTAAATGGAAAGACCTACAATTGTCATTAATGGGCAGGATTGCAACTTTTAAAATGAACATACTTCCACGCTTTTTATTCTTAGGCCAAAATCTACCAATTTTAAAAAATAATCAATACTTTACAGATCTGGACAAAATTATCAGAAAAGTTATTTGGTACCAAAAAAAGCTTGTATAAAGTGGAAAATGCTTCAAGAGAGAAGAGAAATTGGAATCTTTATTATCAAGCAGCAGCTGTTGCAACTTGGATTAAAGATTGGTTAACTCTAGAAAATCAGAGAACACTAAAATTAGAAGGACACAACTTATGCATGAGTCTACATGTGTATGTATGGTATGACAAAGATAAAATTCACACCAACTTTCACCAACACATTACAAGAGGACTATTGATAAAAATCTGGGGGAAATTAAAGGAAAAGTTTTATGATAAAATACCAAGATGGGTTTCACCACTAGAGGCGTTCATTAAACCTTCACTTTTAAATGATGAAAAAAGACACACATATGATACTTTAGTACATAAAAATAATAAACTAAAAAGTATGGAAGTGTTAAAAACATAAATTTGACTTGGTGGGAAAGTACACAACTAAACTCCAGATACTCTAAAGACAATACAGTTGGCTTCTACATGAACAAAAATGAACTAGACAAAATCTGGCTCTCGTCAAATGATAAAATGATACAAAAAGTATATAATTTTCTGTTGACACACTATATGCAAGATCAAGTAGTCAAATCAACAATGATAAAATGGATGCAAGATACTGGTCATAACATTCAAATAGATGAATGAACCAAAATTTGGAAATCAATAAAATTTCTTAAAGCTACATCATATAAAGAAAATATACACAAAATGTTCTATAGATGGTACTGTTCACCAGATAGAATTGCCAAATATTCAACCAAAACATCTAAGAATTGTTGGAAATGCAAATCTAATGTAGGGACTTTCTTTCATATGTGGTAGAGATGTGAAAAAATATTCAAATTTTGGAAAGATGTTAAAAAACTATTATTAGATATGTTAAAGGTTAATCTGAAATTAACAACTGAGACCTGTTAAATATTATACCAGATAGTAATGATTCAAATGGCATATATCTACTAACATACATAGTAACTTCAGCTAGAATTCTAGTGGCAAAATATTGGAAAACTGATAAAATACCCTCAATAGAAGAGTTAACTCTCAAATTGTTAAACATTGCAGAAATTGATAAAATAACTATGTTACTACATGGTAAAGATGAGACTGTATTCCAAAATCATTGGTCAAGAGTGTATTCTTGGATAAAGAGCAAAATTTACTAAAAGACTCCAATGATGTACTATGATAAATTATATTTATGGCTGTACTTTGCGAAAATTACATAAATAAAATTACATACATAAATAAAATATTTTAAAAATAAATAAAAGACATGTGGAAATTTAATAGACACGTAAAAATTCACAGTTCATTCTCTACTATTTCATTTCTCTTTGGTGTCTTTTCTTGCTTCCAGTATTTAGCAATCAAGATTCTAGTAATGGAGGTCGCAGAAATGGATAAATTAACACTTATTTTGCAAGGGAAGGACGATAAGGTGTTTAAGGTGTTTAAAGAAAGATGGGCAGAATTTTACAAATGGATAGAACATAAAAATTTGTAATAGACTCAGACAATAGATATGTTGATAATACAAATGCAATGATTGTATATCTATGGAAAAACTTAAATAAAACCGTTAAAAAAAATTCACAGTTCATTTACATCTACTGGCCATTTTCCAACTCAACTTAGAAATACATGTGAAGAAGTATCAGAAACTGAATTCCTTCTGTAAGGCTCCAGTGTGAAGTGAAAGAACAACAAAGAATTCATACCCCTCTGCAGGGGTCATTTCATAGAAATGCATAATGGCTCATTAGCATATGCCACACCCCCTGACATCACTGGAAGTTATGTCAGTGGTGGTATAATAATAATAATTTTAAAAAGTACCGTGGCATCATTTCTTGGGAAAATCCTGAAGCTGTGGCAGGTTGCTCTAGGAATTGCTAGAGCAACCTGCCATCACATCTAGGTTTTTTCTTGAAAGTGACATCATGGCACATGCAATACCATGCGCCCCCACATCCCTGCTCCTTCCAGCCCCTGCCGGTTGCCAGGCATAGCCTGGCAACCCTAGTATATGTGATATAGGGATATATATGATAGGAATTTGTCATTTAATAGAGCTGAACTAATTGTGCCTCAAGTTTTTAACATTATGGAAAACAAAAAGTAATGATAATCATTCTTATCTAAGTAACAAGTGCTACCGTATCCCCCAATCATGGTAAAGCATAGTTGTGACAATTAAAGAATACAGCATTATCAAGATATATGACAGTGCTGACATATTTGCATCTGAAATAAGGTATCAAAATGTCACTCCTCTCCACCACATTTTAAAATGCATGTAGATAAATTCCATATTTTATATTCATATCATATAGCATTCTTATGCAGTGTGATTCCAGGAATGTTTGCTTAGAAATTGGATTTACTTGTAATGGGGCAGATCTTCCTACCCCAAATAGCAATAAACTCTAGTAAAACGGTGTTTCAAAAATAGATCATCTTTTTAAACTACAGCCTACTGTCAAAGCCAGGCCTTCCTAACTAAGCCCATGCCCTGCTACAACTCCCCTTTCCATTATCCTTTCAACCCACTTTCCATTATCCTTTCCTTTTTCAAAAGTCACCTGTCCAGAATAATAGGAATATTCTCAGTGGTGGCTGGCTATTAGGGCCAGACAATGCTGAGCATGTGTGAGTGACATCTGGTACCCACTGCAAACTCCTAGCATAAGCCTACAAGGCACCAGAGTGGGAGGAGGAGGAGGCGGCAGAGGGTGCCAGTGGCCAGAGCATGGGCAATAGCAGCAGCAGCAGCGAGATGATGGTGAGGTGCTGCCTCTTCGTCGAACGACAGCCCAACAGCAGCAGTGGTGGCAGTGCCTCCTCCTCCTCCCCAGCCGGGCCCCACTGCCACCACCTATCGCTACTGGAGCAGGAGCTCAAGCACTCTGGCCATATGGGTACCAGGCGGCCGAAGCTGCAGTACTCACAGAGGGGCTTGAGCTTGGCCGGATGCTGGAGGTCTGTCCAACGGAGGAGCTTGCTGAGTGGGAGGTGCAGCGGGGCAGGCAGGTGAGCCTCGTCAGTGCGGGGGACCAGGACGCAGCCGTCGGGCAGGCCCCTGCAGGACCCGACGGCTCCCAGGAGGCCGTCGAGGGAGTGCTCCTTTAGGTGCTTCAGCAGCGGTAGGTGCCAGCCTTGAGCTCCTGCTCCAGTAGCGAGAGGCGGCAGCAGTGGGGCCCGGTCGGGAAGGAGGAGGCGATGCTGCCACCACTGCTGTTGGGCTCTTGTTCAGTGAAGAGGCAGCAGCTCACTGTCATCTCACCACCACTGCTGCTGCTATTGCCCATGCTCTGGCCTCTGCCACCTCCTCCTCCCGCTCTGGTGCTGCCCGGGTGAGCTCACCCTCCTCACCACCACTGCGTGCCATGCCCTGCTCCTCCTCGACGGCTTCAGGGAGGCCATCGAGGGAGCGCTCCTTTAGGCGCTTCAGCAGTGGTAGGTGCTGGCCTTGATTTCCTGTTCCAGCAGCAAGAGGCAGCAGCAGTGGGGCCTGGCCGAGGAGGAGGAGGTGCCGGCACCACCACCACTGTTGAGCTCTCCTTCGACGAAGAGGCAGCAGCTGACCGTCATCTTGCTGCTGCTATTGCCCATGCTCTGGCCGCCGGCGCCCTCCGCTGCCTCCTCTTCCCACTCTGGAGCTGCCCAGGCGGGCTCGCCCTCCTCGCTGCCAGTGTCCTGCTCCTCCTCCAAGCAGGCAAGCCAACGAAGGCTTCTAGAGCCCCCCGCCCTCTCCGCAGACCGAAAATCTGGAGTCGTGCCACAGCAGCGGCGCAATCTTTCCATTACATTCTATGGCCCCATAGAATATAATGGAAAGATTGCTCCGCTGCTGCGGCATGACTCTAGAAAAAAGGAGCACGGGGGTGGGGCTGCTGGAGCAGTGCTTCAGTATGCTCTGGCCCCAAATGACCCCTGTCCCTCTGTAATCTTCTAGGTGTATATGAAATCACAGCTACGCATCCTGTCTGTAAATTCAAAGCAACTTGAGCTTTATCATTCCCCAGTCATGTTGCTCTTAGAACGTTTTCTCATTTCAGCGGTGTAGGGGCATGCAATGTGTTACAGGTTGGATATAGACAGAAGAGAGAAAGATAGTTTGAAAATGGTAAAGGATGTAAAGTTTTTGGTCAGCAAAAAACAGTTTCTGGGATACTGATCTGCTAAACTGATGTTGTAGGAGCCTGAATAGCCCAGCACTGGCTCTGAAGCTAAGCAGGGTTGGCCATGGTCAGTACTTAGGTGGGAGACCACCAAAGGAAACCAAGGTTGCTATGCAAAGGAAGGCTAATAGAAATCCACTTCTGCTCATCACGTACCTTGAAAACCTCACAAGGGGTCACCATAAGTTGGTAGTGACTTTACAGCACTTAATTATTTTAAACAGACATTGCCTAGAGATGAAAACTTGCTTCCCATCTGTTCAACCTGTACACTGGTAACATTTCTTGCAAAATTTACCATAAGTCTTCAGTCGTCACATCATACAAGAAAAAGGTGCCCCAAGAACACTGCATAGGATTTTTTTTACGTTGACAGTTCTGGTAATTTAGATATTGGATTTCTATTTGCCTTTCTTGTCCTACATTAGCCCAATAAAATGTTTACAGCACTGTTAGAAAAAGATAATCCATTCACCAGGTTGACTGGTGTTTGTACTTTCTAAAGGTAGCTTCACACCATTAGGATTATTATGATTTCATTTTAAATGATGCTTAATGATGGTTTGTAATTAAAAATTAATACAATCACACTTCAAACACTATCCACAAATTAAAAAAAAAACATTTTTAAAGCAGAAACATATCAATAAGACCAGTAAAAGTCATCAATTAAAAAAAGATTATTATGTAAAATATCATTCTTGGAAGAAAAACAAAATGCTACTTTATCTTAGCCCATAATTTTCCTCGTGTCCCTCATATAACTTGCCTTCCTTCCTAAAGAAGGATGTTCAGAGACATCAGACCTTGTTTCAATACCCCTTTCACATGTTGTCCTTACTACATGAATAAAAACTGCATGCACATGATGCTACAGTTGCCATGGAAACCATTTCTATGGTGACAAACCATTTCTATGGTAATCCTAGCAAGCAGGAAATCCTGTGCACATTTCTCTTTGGATTGGGCAAAAGATGAAGTGTTGCTGGAGGTGTCAATGGTGGGAAGCATGTGTTTAGGGTTGTTAGGTCCCTCCTGGCAACCTGTGGGAGATGTGGGGGACTCACCAGGAGAAAGAGAAAAGTCCAGTCTACATTGCCAGCATCACATAGGAAGTGATGTCATCACACCAGAGACTGCTAGGTGATGCTCTGGTATTTGGGCAAAACTTCTATGGTAAAACTGGTTTCTACCATTGAGTTTTTGCCCAAACACCAGAGCACCACCCAGAAGTTGCTTGCATGATGACATCATTTCTTCTGCAACCCCAGTGATGTGGCCTGGGCCTTTCTCTTTCTACTGGTGAGTCCCCGACTGGGCAATCCTACATGTGTTCCAGATCTATGGACAAATTTGAAGTAATTAGCTAGAAACAGATTTCTAGGTATTGTTGTTTATTTGAACTATTTTGGAATTCCACCACCCCCCTCTCATTGTGGACTTTCTCCCCTCCTTATTCCCTGGATTCTTAGAAGCATTCTTTTGAATCCTCTCTTCTTCTTCAATAAAGCTCTGATCCCTGAGACTATGAGTCTTTGCATGCCTTTATTCATTTGGTATAAACACAAGTTAAGTATCTGAGCTTCTCTCTGTGTGTATATATGTATGAAAGGGGAAGTAGACTGTATGCTTTGCTAGTTAAAAACATCTAGTAAACTCTGCTTTCAACATAGTGTTTTACATAGACCTGGTGCTTCAGTAACACTAGTGCAAAAGTGCAGTTTCAATGCAAACAAGACTTTGGGACACAAACAACATGCAAAAATTGGGGTAGTAATGCTTACATCTTGTTCCCCTGATGTATCCAAAATAGGTTTGCCAGCCCCCAGATGGGGAAGGGGGATCCCCCACTTTTGCAGGCTTGGGCCCGCTCCCAGCCAGCTGGCCATTGGGGGAAACCCCACTCCCCAAAAGAAGTTTTTTTGTGATGTTGGGGGTGACAGTCTACTTTTGGGGCAAAAATTCTATTGTTTGTACCATTTTTACCATAGAGATTTGCCCCAAAAGTAGAGTGTTGCCCTTACGTTGTCAAAGAGATGACGCCACTTCTGGAAGTAGCATCATCACATCGATGATGTCCCCACCCACCCCTGGAATATCCCCCAAATCCCCCCACTGGCAGCAGGTAAGGACCTGGAAACCCTAATCCAATAAAATCCATATGCAGAAGTAGCTGTTCCCATGTGTGGCCAATAAGGATAAAGATGTGTATCTTTACATATTTACATCACTGTCCATATGAAAGTAGTTGTCAATGGCATTTCATCTGAATAGAGAGAGGTGTCCAGTGGTGTCCAGTAGGATGCCACAGGGCTCAGTTCTGGGCCCAGTACTTTTCAATATTTTTATAAATGATCTGCATGAGAGTATGGAGGGGCTAATTAAATTTGCAGATGACACTGAACACAGCAAACACACCAAAAGATAGAGATAGAATTTGAGATCTGAACACACTGGAAAAGTGAGTGGATGTGAACAAGATGCAATTTAACTAGGATAAGTGCTGAGCTCTACATCTGGGTAACAAAAATGAGGAGCACGCACACTGGATGGGGGATACACTTCTGAGTAGCAGTGTGTGTGAACAAGATCTTGGGGTATGGGTGGACTGAAAGTTAAATATTAGCAGCCAGTGTGACGTGGCAACAAAAAAGGCTAATGCAATCTTGGTGTGTATCAACAGAGAAATAACATCCAAATTACAAGATGCCATAGTCCTGCTGTATACTACATTGGTCAGGCTGCATCTGGAGTAATGTGCGCAGTTCTGGAGGCCAAAAAGGATGTGAACAGAATGGAGCATGTGCAGAGAAGAGTGACAAGGATGATTGGAGGCCTGGAAACCAAGCCCTATGAGGAAAGGCTGAGGGACTTGGGGATGTTTAGTCTGAAGTAGCCCTCTCATGGATCGTTGCCTTGTCATGGAGAGGGGGCTTGCATGGTTCAATAAGGTGCGAGCTATACTGTGGACGGACAGGCCACAGCAGAGAACTCAGACAAAATGCGATCCACTGGAGAAGGAAATGGCAACCCACTCCAGTATCTTTGCCAAGAAAACCCCATGGACAGTAACAAAAGGCTAAAAGATATGACGCTGGAAGATGAGCTCCTCAGGTCGGAAGGTGTCCAATAGGCTACTGGGGAAGAGCAGAGGGCAAGTACAAGTAACCCTAGAAAGAATGAAGTGGCTGGGCCAAAGCTGAAAGGACGCTCAGCTGTGGATGTGTCTGATGGTGAAAGGAAAATCCAATGCCGCAAAGAACAATATGGAATAGGAACTTGGAATGTAAGATCTATGAATCAAAGTCAGCTTGACGTGGTCAAAAATGAGATGGCAAGACTGAACATGGACATCTTGGGAATCAGTGAACTAAAGTGGATGCAAATCGGCAAATTTAATTCAGAGGAACATTATATCTACTACTGTTGCCAAGAATCCCATAGAAAAATGGTGTGGCCTTTATAGTCAACAAGAGAGTGAGAAAAGCAGTAGTGGGATACAATCTCAAAAATGACAGAATGATCTCACTCCAAATCCTAGGCAAACCATTCAACATCACAGTAATCCATGTCTATGCCCCAACCACTAATGCAGAAGAGGCTGAAGTCTATGAAGACCTACAACATCTCCTATGACTAACACCAAAAACAGATGTCCTTATCATCATAGGGGACTGGAATGCTAAAGTAGGAAGTCAAAAGGTAACCAGAATAATGGACGAGGTTGGCATTGGAGAACAAAATGAAGCTGGGCAAAGGCTAACAGAGTTTTGACAAGAGAATGTGCTTGTCATAGCAAACACCCTCTTCCAACAACCTAAGAGGTGACTCTACACATGGACATCACCAGATGGGCAACACCGAAATCAGATTGATTATATCATTTGCAGTCAAAGATGGAGAAGCTCTATCCAGTCAGTAAAAACAAGACCTGGAGCTGACTGTGGCTCAGATCATGAGCTACTCATTGCAAAATTCAGGCTTAAACTCAAGAAAGTTGGGAAAACTACTAGGCCATTCAGGTTTGACCTAGATCACATCCCTGATGAAGAAAAAGAAATGCAAGAAAGTAAAGTGGCTTTCTGATGAAGCTTTACAAATTGCTGAGGAAAGAAGGAAAGAGAAAGGCAAAGGTGAAAAAGAAAGATTTACCCAACTGAATGCAGATTTCCAGAGAACAGCAAGGAGAAATAAGGAGGCCTTCCTGAATGAACAGTGCAAAGTAATAGAGGAAGTAATAGAGGAAAACAATAGAATGGGAAGGACTAGAGATCTCTTCAAGAAAATTGGAGAAATCAAGGGAACGTTTTGTGCAAAGCTGGCTATGATAAAGGACAAAAACAGTAGGGACCTAACAGAAGCAGAAGTGATTAGGAAGAGGTGGCAAGAATACACAGAACTATACAAGAAGGATCTCAGTGTCCTTGACAACCACGATGGTGTGATCACTGACCTCGAGCCAGACATCCTGGAATGTGAAGTTAAATGGGCCTTAGAAAGCATTACTAACAACAAAGCTAGTGGAGGTGATGGTATTCCAGCTGAGCTATTCAAAGTCTTAAAAGATGATGCTGTTAAAGTGCTGCACGCAATTTGCCAGCAAATTTGGAAAACGCAACAGTGGAATGAGGATCGAAGCAGAGGGCGGGGTAAAGAAGGGGGCGGGGCTTCACCACATGACCGCCCCGCCCCCTAGAGGTCCTCTTCCGGAGCTCCGTACCTGAGAGCTCCCCCCCGACTAGAGCCCTGCCAACAACAAAGATAGTGGAGATGACGATATCCCAGCTAAGCTATTCAAACTCTTAAAAGATGATGCTGTTAAAGTGCAGCACTCCATATGTTAGCAAATTTGGAAAACACCAAAGTTGCCACAGGATTTGAAAAGGTCAGTTTACATTCCAATCCTAAAAAAGGGCAATGCCAAGGAATGTTCAAGCTATCACATGATTGCACTCATTTCACTCGCTAGCAAGGTCATGCTCAAGATCCTATAAGCTAGACTTCAGCAGTATGTGGATAGAGAACTGCCAGATGTACAAGCTGGGTTTTGAAGAGTTAGAGGATCAAGAGATCAAATTGCCAACATTTGCTGGATTATGGAGAAAGCAAGGGAGTACCAGAAAAACATCTACTTCTGCTTCATGTCTCCTGAGAAACCTGTATAAGTGTCAAGAAGTGACAGAACCGGACATGGAACAACTGATGGGTTTAGAATAGGAAAAGGAGTATGGCAAGGATGTATATTGTCATCTTACTTTATTTATATGCAGAGTACATCATACGAAATGCCAGCCTGGATGAGTCACAAGCCGGAATTAAGATTGCTGGGGAAAACATCAACAACCTCAGATATGCAGATGATACCACTCTAGTGGCAGAAAGTGAAGAGGACCTAAAGAGCCTCTTGATGAGAATGAAAGAGGAGAGCACAAACACTGGCTTGAAACTCAACATCAAAAAAACTAAGATCATGGCATCCAGCCTCATCACTCCTTGGCAAATAGAAGAGGAAGTCATGGAAGCAGTGACATAATTCACATTCCTGGGATCCAAGATTACTGCAGATGGTGACTGCAGCCATGAAATTAAAAGACACCTGGTCCTTGGGAGTAAAGGTATGGCAAACCTAGACAGCATAATAAAAAGTACAGACAATACACTGCCAACAAAAGTTCGCATAGTCAAAGTTGTTAGAGAATGAGATTGATCTTTTGCTTTATGGACTATTTGTTGCTACACACAATGAACTGTGCACACACACTTAGGCTCAGAAGACTGTACATTTTAAGTCACCCGTTGTGATAGTACACATAGAAGGTGCCTGCACATGCCTTACATGTAGATGAGGTTTCAGCTACACAGTTACCCAGCCTGGTGAAGAAGCACAATCCTCCATTATTGTGAGCAATGAGAAACAACAACTCTGAGAAGAGACAGCCCCCATCGCAGAACTGTTTGTGGTCACGTACCACACATCACTGCTTTGTTCCTGAGAAGGCATTTCCTGCCAAATGGACATTTGGTTTACAATGGAATGGTCAGCTTCATCAACACTACAATGTTTCACACCTGCCCAGATGCCATACTCTGAGTAAGGTCTTAGATTACAATATTGGCCACTCCTTTTAGGTAACCACCCCTTCCCACATGCAACCAATAGGATTGTTTCTGGGATGGACTAACAGGTAGGTGGGCCAAGAGGTTTGCATGGTTACCGCCCATCTCTTGAACCCACTAGAAAGGAGAGAACAAGTCACATGGCCCTCTCTCTCCTACTTGACTAGTTAGCAATCCCCGCAACAACCCCTATCTGCTTTTACTCCCCTTGAGTCCCACTTGCTATCCCCAACCCTTGCCTCTACTTTGATCTCTTGATCTGTAGTCAAGAGACCCCCACACAGTCCAGCTAGTTCTGGTAGTGTGGATCCCTTTATTTTCTATTTATTCCCATCGATTCTTCATTGGAACAACCAAGCTGCAAGACAGATAAGTATTGCCCACCATCACCCCTACCTGCTAATGCAACCACGCTTATTTTAATACTGTATTTCTAAGGAACTTGTTTGAATGTGTGAGTGCATCAGTATTGTTTGTATGAGATATATTCTTAAGTAAAAGACATCTATTTTAACCACAACCGCCTCGAATCTTTTACTGGTAACGCTTGGTGGGAACAGGACCTTGGTATAAATTGGTAAGACCCCATTTATAAATTACCAATTACTGTAAATAAAGCAATTCGGCTAACAAAGTGATTGTATTCCCAGTAGTAATGTATGGCTCTGAGAGTTGGACCATAAGGAAGGCTGAGCACCGAAGAATAGATACTTTTGAATTATGATGCTTGAGAAGACTCTTGAGAGTCCCCTGGACTACAAGGAGATCAAATCAGTCAGTACTAAAGGAAATTAAACCTGACTGTTCCCCGGAAGGCCAGATACTGAAGCTGAAGCTCAAATACTTTGGCTACCATATGAGAAGGGAGCACTCACCAGAGAAGACCCTGATGCTGGGGAAGATTGAAGGTAAAAGAAGATTGGGATGGCAAAGGATGAGATGGTTAGACAGTGTTACCGATGCAACAGACATGAAATTGAACAAACTCTAGAGGATGGTGGAAGACAGGAAAGCCTGGTGTGATGTGGTTCATGGGGTCGCGAAGAGTCAGACTCGACTGTGCGACTGAACAACAACAAAAAGTCTGGAGAAGAGGAGGTTGGGGAGGAGACATGATTGCTCTCTTTAAGTATTTGAAGGACTGTCACTGAGAGGAGGGCAGGGAGCTGTTCCTGTTGGCAGCAGAGGATAGGACTCACAATACTGGATTTAAAATAAGGGCAGGAACGTACTGGCTGGATATTATGAAAAACATTTTTTTACAGTTGTGCAACACTGGAATCAGCTGCCTAGGGAGGTAGTGAGCTCCCCCTCACTGGCCATGTTTAAGCAGTGTCTGTACAAACACTTGTCAGGGATACTATAGGCTAATCCTGCATTGAGCAGGGGGTTGGACTAGATGGCATGTATGGCGCCTTCCAACTCTGTGATTCTATGATTACAGTCCTCATCTGGGATTTTTAATTCAATTCCATGCTGAGTTATTCTAGTCTAAAACCATGAGTTTAGATGGGAATAACTCTGAATAAGATTGCAATGTTACTGATTTCCCTAGATGTGTCCTTTGATAGGCATGCAGAAGTGTACCCCCATGCAGAGTTTGCAATTGTACTGCATAACTAGTTGTGTGCATCCATATTTGGACTGGAAAATCAGTTTAACAACAAACATGTTCATCTGAGTTTCTTACTGTGTTGGTAAAAGAACCCAAATAGGTCTGTTGCAAAATTACTTCTGTTTCATTGCTGCTTGTGATATGAATCAGTTAGGTCTTACACATTTCATCAGGGTTTACCTGACATAGAAAAATATATTAAACATGGTGCAGTTGTGTCTCTAATCTACCTGAACCATGTAAACTTGTTAAAATAACATTGTTTATTAGAAGGTGCAATAATGGTCCCTAAACCCAGTGGGTGGAGAAATGTTACGGGGAGAACATTGTTGCCTATAGCTAATCAAGTACAATAATTTCAAGAATATTGGCTAAACATTACACTTTTCATTATAAAATACCTCTTCTAATTTTAAAAAAGAACATTTGTTAATGAATCAGTATGTATTATTCACAGCTACATCAAGTTATTCAAACATTGGGTGATTCTGCACTAGCTTTTCCCTCTGTTGTTTTAGCAAACCCATGTTGGAAGAGAAATTTCCCTCTGCATTGCATGCCAATTTGATTTCCTTTGATCTTCGGATTTTATGGCACCCTCTAGACTGCATGCCACTTTCACATTCTTTGATCATCATCTTTTATGGTACCTTCTGCATAGATTTATGGCTATTTTATGGCCATTCAGTGGTGACTTTGCAGTCAGTATGGTGTTGGCCTGGGGTATTTGAATGTGGTTTTGAGCTGCACCTTTTTCTCAGTGTTGAGAAAATGTGGAGCGAATGCCAGATGCAGAACCAGCCATTGTTAATCCTAGGAATTATCAACATTCTCATTTCAAAATATCTGGGCAGACACATGTTTTTTGGTATCCATGTATAATTGGGGATGCTTACATGACGGAGGAGGAGGAGGAGATTGAATTTATACCCTGCCCTTCACCACCCAAAGGAGATTCAGAGTGGCTTACAATCTCCTTTCCCTTCTCCTCCCCACAACAGACACCCTGTGAGGTAGGTGGGGCTGAGAGAGCTCTTTCAAGGACTGTTCTTGAGGGAACAGCTCTGAGAGAACTTGTGACTGACCCAAGGTCATACCAGCAGCTGCATGTGGAGGAGCAGGGGATCAAACTTCATTCTCCCAGATTAGAGTCCACATTCCTAACCACTACACCAAACTGGCTCAGTTTAACTATTATGAAACCATGTCATTCATATACACACACACACACACACACATATATATATATACACACACACACACATACACACACACACACATATATATATATATATACACACACACACACACACATATATATATATATATCTCCTTCCTTATTAATAAAAGCCAGATGGGGTGGCAACATTCTATGCGTCGCCAAAATGAGTTGGCTGAATGATCTGTCACTCAGAACATGTCCCTAGCCACTGGCTGCATTGCCTGAGTCCCGCCCAGCCACCACGCAAGAGTACTCAAGTGCCATTGGCTGGGTGCTGAATTTGCTCCTCTTCCCCACCCACTCCTTCAGCCTCTGGGCCCTCTCAGAATTTCTTGGCAGACGGCTTTCTCTCTTGATGAAGACAGTTGCCTCCTGTGTGAGACTAACCTTTTTCCTCAGTAGCTGTTGGTAGGTGTAATGAAATGGCAGTTATCTGTATCTGTGAGATGGCTGCCGTCACTGTGTTTAAAATGTTTCCCCAGAAGGCTTAATTGAGCTGTAGTTCCATAGAGGGGCCTTCCTCATCTGCTGGCCTACACTTCCGAGCTGCACCAAAAAGTGCGGGAAAAGAGGGACCTTGGGGCGGGGCAGCATCAATATAGACTCCAGCTAGGCCACAAGCCAGAGATGTTTAGGGTTGCTCTCTCAATCTCATCATGTGGGCTGTGAATGCTTTTTCTTCAGTTAGAATGCTATGAACCCTGCCTTCTAATTATAACACACATATGTTGATTTTTTCACTCCTCCCACTCCGTGTCATCACTATAAGGCTTTTGAGGTTTTTATCTTGGAGAAAAAAATGTTTCAACAAAAGTCAACTTGAACTAAAGGCTTTAACATAGATGTGAGACTCATCCATGTTCATAAAAACAAGCAAAGATTTGGGTTGTGGGTTGGGTTCCAACAGAGTTTGGAAGTTATTTCCTCCCAATGCAGAATAATGTGTTGTAGTTCTTGGCTGCATAGTTGCATAAAACATGCAATTGGACTCTATTCACTCTTATCTTAGTAAACTTACTAGTTGGCACCCCTTTTCTTAGAACCTCCTCAGAAATAATATATTCCTGTTTCTGACTTATATTTTTAAAGAGAAATCTGCTCTTGTTAATTTTTATGTAAGTAATATTCATAGGGATGAGGAGAGTAAATATTACATTTAAGACACAGAACATTTGAACCAATATTATACCGGGTTTTGGGTGACACACATTTTTTGTTTTTTTAAAAAAACCTCTTTGAAATAACTGCCTAATGCTTATCACTTTCAGTTTAATTAATTTATAATTCTATCATGTCTAATAAGCTGCTTCTTAACTTAAAAATACTTAGCTTTCCCATGCTGAATATTTCTCCTGTGTTGAAAAATTAACATGATCCAACCTCTGCTGTGTGCATAGGACAGCATTTTGAGCAGTTTGTGTGGCAAGAATGGTTCATATACACAACCTACTTTTAATTTTTAAAATGAATTTATTAATTTATTTATTAAGATTTATACCCCGCCCTCCCCGCAGAGTGGGCTCAGGGTGGCTTATAAGGGGCAAAGCCCATATAAAACAGATAAAAGCAATAAAACATTAATGACAATTAATAAAAAATATACTCAATTTAACAAGATGGTCTCCGGATGGTTCTCCAGGGTGATGTTATCCTATAGCTCAACCAGGTAAATCCAGTGGCCACGCAGAAATTGTGGTAGATCTTTCTGGGCCATCCTTAACCCCGATGTTGTCCACCTCATTGGTGGCGGTGGTAGTGGTGGCCCCTATGTGAAAGCCTAGCAGAAGAGCTCCGTCTTACAGGCCCTGCGGAACTGCATAAGGTCCCTCAAGGCCCTGATCTCCTCCGGGAGCTCGTTCCACCAGGTAGGGGCCACCACTGAAAAGGATCTGGTCCTAGTCATGGCGAGCCTTGCCTCCCGGGGGCCTGGAACCACCAGGCGATGTTGTGAACAAATGTATGTATCCTTCCCCAGTCATGAAGGAACACAGGAGTGCCTAAATTCATCCCTCCACTCTGCCTACTACAAGCAAGTGTTGGTGTTAGTGGCTTCCCCCCCCCCCGACTGGAAACTGTGCATATGCCCTGAGGACTAGGTGCAGAGATCAAGCCCTGGGAAACACATGTGCAGTAGCATTCTCTTACATTAGCAATTACTCACCCAGGAAAGAAAATATACATGGATGCTAGGGATGCTGAGATCTTTGCACTGTGTAAATTCAGCAAGCAAACATACCTTTATTGTTAGCCACAGCCAATCATGCACTGAGCTTTGGTACAGCTCATCTTGTCTTTGCTGTTTCGCACCTCATTTGAGACCTATGCCGAGCAGCTTTTTGGCTGTAGACTAGCTGTGCTGCCGGAGTGTTATTTCCTCCTGCCTTGTGGCTGCTTTTCCACTTGCACAGGTGAAATTAATTTTCCCCAGGGTTACAGATGATTGGGTCAGATAATTGACAACCAAGGGTGTAGGAAAACTACAACTCTCATGGGGCTGTGGGAAAGCAAGCACATGCCAACTGCCATGGATGCAGATAGATTGGCAGCCTTTAATTTTGACCAAATAATCACAGATGAGCATGGTAAGGCTTAAAAATAAATTAAACCAAATTAATTGTTATATAACTGATTGTGTTCATCTTTCATCCCAACAATTGGTAGCAGAACACAACAAAGTGCTCATGTAGTGGGGGGACATTTAGGGAATTAATGTACACTGTATACAACTGTCTGCATGCATAGCTGTCAACAGAGGGGGACAAAATTTGGGGGGACAAATCAGCTGGATGGTCCCTGATGTCAGTATCATGCTGCATCCGGCCAAACGTATTTCCTTTTATTTTTAATTCAGTTCTGGCTTCATCCACTAGAGGCACAGGGAAGTCTGAACATAGTCAAGGGCATTCTACAATCGGCTAGACATCCCTTTCTCCAAGGCTGAAGCAAACTTGCCTAACAGATCAAACTCACCTAACGACTGTACAGCAATCAACCAAGCCTGCGCACTGATGGCTGCTACAGTAATTGCCCGTCTGCAGGTCGTTTTCTCCAATAGTCTTTTTTCTCTTCCTTTTCTTCCTCCCAGCTCAGCCAAATTTTGCACAGCAGTAGTTAGGGTGTTGCAGCAAGATAAAACAAGGTTTCCCTCTCTTAATTTCTCTACCTCCTTTACACTTTTCTCATTCATTTCTGTCTCCCTCCACCTAATTTTTCCGTGTCCCCCACACACACTTTATTTTCACTTGGTATCAAAACCTTCTCATCCCTATCCTGCTCGGTGACAGAATGTACTTAAGAGTAGTATAATGGCAAATCTTTGTTAATACTATGAACAGGAGGGGAGTTAATATTTTCCCATGATCTAACCAAGTAATAAAAGGATGCTTCCCCCCTCCACCTTTTACATGCATACCAATGGAACATAAATCTGTTTCAGTGGTTATGCATATGGAACAGAAGTTACAGTTCCCAGTTCAAGCACTGGGTTGTTAATCATTGTTCTTCTGATGGAAGATCTAATGGCCCCTTGTAACTTTGCTATATGACAAATTATGGCCCCGGTCACACGGGCCGGATAACCCGGGGGGGGGAGGCATGGCTAATTGCCCCGGCGCAGTTTGATCCACGATTACGTGGATTGCACACCACGGGTCCTTCGCTTGGCGCTGGCAGGTAAATGAGGGTGGCGATCACACGAGATCCTGCAGCACGGCAAAGAAGCGGCGCGGCATGATCACACCAGCAATGGCTAGGCGCCGCTGCCGTGACAAACGGGGTCATTTATTTTATTTAAGCCAAAACGGCACTTTTGCTTCCCTCTTTGTGCGCATGCGCCGTTGGGTGCTTGTGCGCATCTTGTGGAGACTTGGGGGGGGGACCTGTTTGTGAAGGGACATGGGCGAGCGCCGGATGCCACCACCAGAAACGCAATCAGACACCAGCCTTGCCCCATGGTTTCAGGAAACTAGTACCTCGGAGGTACTAGTTTTTAACTCTGCATCTTCGGCGGGAAGTCTTGGGTTCGCCACGGGAGCTCTACGCTTCCCAGATGTTGCGGTGTGATCACGCCCGGAAAATCCACCTATCTTCCGTCTCTGTAGCGTGGCTAATGCTCCATGTGATCGCAGCCCAAGTAATCTTTTAACTATCATTTATAATTAGATTTATAACAAATACCATATGCAGGACACAAAGCTGAATTGTTCTCCTGCCTTCCATTTTATCCTCACAACAGCCTTGTGAGTTAGGTCTGATTGAGAGTGTGTCACCCAGCAACCATCCATGGCAGGCTGAGGATCTGAGTATTAGAGACACATTACAAGTTGCTTAAAAGCTCTCATATTAC
Organism: Gekko japonicus; assembly: GCF_001447785.1. Classification (NCBI taxonomy): domain Eukaryota; kingdom Metazoa; phylum Chordata; class Lepidosauria; order Squamata; family Gekkonidae; genus Gekko; species Gekko japonicus. The sequence goes on along the minus strand of NW_015170289.1, from coordinate 253,699 downwards.
ATGTTGCCTATTGTGAAGATATCCTGGTTCAGGATGTTTCAGTTCCCTTCATTTTTGGCACTGTAACTTCCATCATCATTCTGAGATTGGTGATCAGTTTTCAGACATGTAGCATTATTTTCTGAGTTATGTCTGCCAGAGAGATCCTTAGGTTTAGTTGCTAATAGCACACTGTTGTGGTTGTTTGGCTCACCTGGGGCAGGACTTTCCCATGCCTGTCCATTTTGGCCCTGAAACTCCCACAATCATCCTGAAGCTGGCAGCCAATTTTGAGTCTCCTGGTTTTAATACTGTGATTAATTATGCCTACCTGTGTGTTGTAGTGGTTAAAGTGTCAGACTAGGATCTGGGAAACAGGTTCAAATCCCCACTCTGTCATGGAAGCTTGCTGGGTGACCTTGGGCCAGTCACATACTCTCAGCCTAACCTAGCTCACAGAGTTGTTGTAAGGATAAAATGGAGCAGAGGATAATGATGTAAGCCACTTTGGGTGCCCATTGGGGAGAAAGGTGGGATATAAATAAAGTAAATAAACAAAAGAAACAAATACTACTATATATTCATGGCAACAGCGAGCCAAGTGATTTGTTCATTTGGTTTATTTGGTTTGGATCAGGGGGGCAGATGGTGCCCATGGTGGCTCTCAGCAGCCCTGTCTGCATGCACAAAAAGCAACCCAGCAAACAGGCTTGTGTGCCTGGCCCAAGGTCACCCAGTAAGCAAGCTTCCAGGACATGAGCTGAATCAGTACGTGCTTGAGCATCCCTAATGGAAACATGCTTCTACATACTCATAATCCTTTCTGCATCAGAGCAGCTGGGTGTCAGGCTCTCTGTGAATTTTACAGCTCGCCTGCCATGGAGAGAAGGGTTCCCCTCTCTTTGATGTATCTGGGGGCTTGACACTGTAGTGGAGCCAAATTTCCCAGCATCTTACTTGTTTGTTATTCTATTTCCTTGTTATATAGAGGCTACGTGTTTGGGGGGGGGGATAGGCAACTGTTAGTTTTGGTGGGAGGGATGCTCTGAGAGGAATACGTGTTTAGTGGGGGGTAGTTGGCTGTTAGTTCTGGCAGGCTAATACTGTGAGGTGATTGGGTCCTGATCTTTATTGCTTCTGCTTGAAACCACTATATCTGTAACCTTCTTGTGCTCACCTTTTGTTCTAACAAAGGACGTGTCCAGAATGGTATCTATCAACGATCTCAATAAAGTTAGCTTCCTACAGACTGGCTGTTGTAGAGAACTGATTTAACCAGGTTTCTGACACTGGGATTTACCATCCTGATCTGCAGCTGTAAACAGAGCTCTAATATTCATAGAGCAATTTTGGCCAGTGTACTAGATCATCAGGGGTAGCTTCACATCCATAGTGAGTATATGCATGTGTGACAGCTATCCTTGACACTGCAGTGGGGGAAAAAAACCCTCTTTTCATGTGGAATCTCTAGGCATACATCATCCTACATGCACAAGTAGTCTCTAGATTGAGACTCAAATGTGGAGTATTAGATCAGCACTCTGGTGGTCTGTCTGAAGAAATAAATATTTCAGGCTTGGAGTACAGAGGTAAATAAGCAGCACCAAAACTCCATGCAGTTCTGTTGTTTGGAGTATTATATTTCACAGTTTCAAGAGAGAAAGTAGCTCATCATACTGCTTCATAGGAGCTGGAATCACAATTTCATATTAATGTTGACGGCATCTTCTAACCTACAATCTAGGTCAGATCTCAGCTGAAAATGGAGAGAAACAACCCTTTACTTTGAAGTCTGGTTGTTTGCTTGCTGCTGTATAAGTATTTATTAATATTAATGTTGCAAAGTTAAGCTCTCCTTATAAATTATTTAACCAAAGACTTTATTGTAAATGATCATGTCTATCTGAAATATTAAAGTCCAGAAATGGTCCGATGCTACTTCTTGTTTTGACAGTTCTCCTTATTACACTGATAATTTCCTGACATAAGCACAAAAGGGTCACATATGTTTCTATTTATTTACACATAATTGAAGCATGTATTGTTTAGGGTGAAAATACAAAGGAATGTAGAATGCTAGCCTAAGCCCAGAAAATGCCTTTGAGACACACATCAGTACTTTTTTCTTTTTCTTTTGGCCTGGAACGAAAGAAGGTTGAAGACTGAAATAAAATTATAGGACTATTATGTCTTTTAAAAAAAGCTTACTGCAGGCATCAGTGTGGGAAATAAAATGTGTGGCCTCATCCAATGCATGTTTGGTCAGAAGTAAGGCCCACTGATTTCAGTGGAACTCGCTCTCAAGAAGGTATGCATAGGATCACAATCTTAAGCAATTTGTTATTACAAAAATATTTCTATGTCAGAAACCAACATCAGTAGGCATGATCAAAGTATTTTTGTATTTGTACCAAGTGATGTTGATGCATCTATCTATCATGTAGTGATTCCCTGAGCATCATAGAGGGTACATTCAGAAGGCCCAACAATCTTCTGAGTGACCTTCAGAAGTGTACAGTGAACTACTGCCAAAATAAAAAAACCTGAAAAATCTCCTGTATGCTTTCTTTCATCTTGACCGATTTCCCACAAGCTGCTTCAGCACTCTGGCTCTTCCCTTTCCCCGATTGTATGTGTCAATTTCACACTAAGTGCTGTGCGGCTGCATTTTGCCCCGCAGCTTCGCCCGATTTCCCCCGTCTCTACTCAATCCTCAAAAAACAGGATTGAGTAGAGGCGGGGAAAATCGGGCGAAGCTGCGGGGCAAAATGCAGCCACACAGCACTTAGTGTGAAATTGACACGTACGATTGGGGCAAAGGGAACAGCCAGCACACTGCAGCAGCTTGTGGGAAATCGGTCCTTAACTGTACATGTATTACTCTGTGGCATAGGTAAGCTATAAACAGACAAAATGAGGTTTGGCCCTCTGAGAACATGCAAACATTCCTACAAATGCATTCTGTGTTCTCTTGGTAAAGAAAAAAGATTAATTCACTGACTTCCAGCTTAGTTTGACTGCTACTCTGTGTGATCAGAAGATACATGTTCCATAGATTATGTGCCACTATGAATGTGACCCACTTTCCAGGCCCTAAATCCATATTACATAAGGACACAGAACATAAGGAAGCTACCTATGTTTCAGCATAGGCTTGCCATTCCCTGGGGGGGGGGGTTTACCCACTTTAGGGGCCCCTGATCCACTGGCCCGGATCCAGCTGGCAGGGGGAACTCCGCCCCCAAAGTCCTGGGATTGCTCTGGGCACGTTGCCGAGGGGGGGGGGGCGCTCTGGCAATCAGCTTAAAAACTCTATGGTACCATAGAGTTTCTGGCCGAATGCTAGAGTATCCCACTGGCGACATCCCTAGTGCAATAACATCACTTCTGGGTGATGTTATTGCAGCGCGTACCGTATGTGTAGCGCACACCAGAAGATCTCAGAAAGGAAGCTCTGTCCCCCCCACCGGCAGCAGGTAGGGACCTGGTAACCCTATTTCAGCACCTAACCTTAAAGAGTGGCTGGTTTAAGTTCTAATTCTGGCTTAGAAAAATGATCTGTAGTGTAGGTAGTGGCCCACATTGGCAGAAAGGTCTTTGAAAAACTGGCAAGAAACCTTAAAAGCTTGGGTGGAGAAGTGAGAATTTAGGCAGGGATAATGATAAAGTAAAAATTATAAATAAAGTTTGTGAATTATATAAACATCTGGTCTGGGGAACTATCAAACTAAATTAGTCAAAGTAATACCCAAGATTTAATAACCACTCCCCAAACCAGAAGGTAGAAGCCCACTGAAAAAGTCAGTCACTCAAGTCTCCGTAACAGAACACATATTTCTCTACATATGGGGGAAAGCAAAGAAGCAAAGTAGATAAAAGGAAAAGATAGACTCTAGCTACCTATTACTTGGAAGTTCCAGCAGGGCACCAACAAACCAAGTTATGAATACAAGTAGCTGGGCAGCTTAAATCTAAAAAACACATAAAATGTTCCATGTGAACACAGCAAGACCTCCAATATGGGAAAGGATTCTGCCCCTGGTATAAGAAAGGCAGCTAGGCACAAAACCAAAAAACAAACACACACATAACCCTTCTTTTTCCAGGTTTAGAAACCAAAGAGGGGGCAAGGAATGTGGCCAAGTGTGTAACCTGACTGCAAAAAGGACAGGAGTGAGTTGTTCTGGGTCTTGGGAAACCTCCAGCTAAGGGAGAGAGAGGGAAGTATCCAGATGGGGAAGAGGAATGTTTGGAGGGTATCTTGGTTTGACTGGGGGAAAAATGGAGTTCTGATGAGAAATTCAAATATCTATCTTAAAGTACTTTAAGAAAGAGATGTTCAACATGCAGTTCAACATGGAATTAACTAGTAGAGTCTTTATAGAGTCTGGATCCAGTTAGTTGTAGAGAGTATTTGCCAGCCAGAAAATGAAGGCTTCTAGCAGGGTGAAATAAGGACTGGTTTGCTACTACCAAAATAGATAATGTTTAGGAGAGCATAGCCAGCAAAATTCAGGAGGCTTTTTTGCATCTATTGGTTTGCTCCCAATATAAACACTTATTATGGAACCAGAAGTAAGTTTTCTAAAAACTAAATTATTAAATCATTATAAGTATAAAATAACTAATTTCCATTCAGCTACATGTGGATTTTCATTGATTATGGTTTATTCCAGGATATTATGAAGGAAATTACAATACTGAGCTGGATTAAGAAGTTGACACCTCCTTACAATATAAAACTTCCAGGTGAGGCCTAGAACTCTGCCAAAATTACAACTGATATCTAGTCTACAGATTCTGATCCCCTGGTGGGTGCTTTAGAGGATAGACTGTACAGCAGTTTACACTGCTGAAGTCCCCCCCCCCAGGCTTCATACCTGAATTTACAGGAATTTCCCAATCCAGAGTCATTAACCCTATTTACAACATCAACATGTCAACTAACTATAGGGCAAGAATAGGCAAACAAACAAAAACACCATTCAGTAACAAGAAGATCAATCTAGAACAAGGCTTCTAACTTTGAGAGTTAGGGTTGCCAACCTCCAGGTGGTAAGTAAACAAAACTTATCCTGTGATCTCACATTTGTATAACCTCCAGGTGGTGGCTGGAGACCTCTTGCTATTACAACTGATCTCCAAGCAACAGAGATTGCTTCACTTGGAGAAAATGACCACTTGTATGGTAGACTCTATGACATTATACCTCATTGAAGTCCTTCCCACTCCAAACCCCGCCCTACTCAGTCTCCACTCCCAAAAACTGCAGGTATTTCCCAATCCAGAGCTGGCAACCCTAATTGAGAACTGGAAATGCTATTCACAATCCATATCCAAAAAACCCCCAAACACACACACTTTTCATTATTTTGGCAATGGATTGGCAGAAAAAATTAATAGTAATCTTTAGATAAATGGGCTGGAGGTGGGAGAGGGCAGCAGAATGGATGCCTACTGTGTTGTGCTCCTCCTCTGATTATCTGTCATAGTTCCAATTAAAGATTTCTTTTAAAGTTAAGCTTCTGATAGAGAAAATTTACCCATTTTATAATTTCCTTTGTGCGTGAGAGAATTGTAATTGCCTGTCAAAATTATAATAATTACATTTATATGCACTTTCCCTCCAAGGAGTCTATGGCTCTTCTTTTCCCTTACTCCAAAAAAACAGCCTTGCATGGCAGGTTAGCCTGAAAAGTAATGCCTAGAACAAGATCATTTAGAAATAGGGTTGCCAGCTGTAAGTTGTGAAGTACCTGGAGATTTTCATAGAATCATAGAAGGAGAGAATGTTAGAGTTGGAAGGAACCTTCCAGGTCATCTAGTTCTATACACCAGGTTTTGTTTTATGTGCATTGTTTTCTCTATTCCTTATGTAATGATGTCTTGTTTTAGTTAGTGTATCCTCATATGTATGCATGTCCATGAAGAGTAGATTAGATGAAAATTGGGGTTCCTACCCCGAATTTCCATCTTTAGGGAGAGGGTATATAGAAAAATTGCTTTCTGCTTTCTATATCCACATGCCTTCTCCTGTGATTTCATTATGATAACATGCTGTGTCTTGTTTACTGTTGGAAGCCAAATGGTGAGGCCACATGGCCTCAATAGCCATGCCATAAACCCACATTCTTTCACACTTTCATGCCAACAGCCAGACCTCATGGCTACACTTTCTGGCCCACATGCGACAAGTCACGTACTCAATGAAGTAGCTGGAGTTTGGGGTCAACTGACTGCAGACGGGGTCTCCAAACTCCTAGCCAATCTATACACACACCTGATGTGCAGCTATGGCAACCAGAAATTGGCCACACACCCATGCTACTCTGAAGTTTGCAAACCAACAATCAGAAAGCATCATAGCTTAGTGGGTATTTAAACTCAGATCTCCCCATTCTACCTTTGACACTACATCATGGGGGGGGGGGGCAGCCAGCAAACAATTGTTACCAGACATACCCTCCCCTCCTTGCTGAGGGGCAAGCTGGACAGCACCCCAGGAGTGTATATGCCAGACAACTAGACCAAAGTATACACAAGATGGAAACCATGACTGGCAGGCCTCACAGATATGTCTAGGCAAAGACCCTGGAAGGTGTAAATATCTTGGTCTGACCATACTGTGACCCCTCCACCCATTCTACAGGTTTGCATACACTAAAACAACGGATCATCCCAGAGCTAATGCTATTTACTTGGATCATTAATCCTATCAACCCTGCCTCACCTTCCTCATTCCCATATTTACTTCACAAAAGCTACCCCTAATACCTACTGCTTTCTTTCCCACCTAACACAAAATGAGGGTCATCAAGCAGTATTTTTATAATTTAATTGGAAATCTATTAGTGCAACTACCAGAGGAATTAGTCAGAATGGTCCATTCTAAACCTATATTACATTAGAAACCTCTCCCAGGAACATCTCTGGTTCTTCATTGCTAGTTCCAAGGAACCACATTCAGCATTCCCAAATGCATTGTTTTACTTCTAGTTAAATTCATCAACACTTTATTCCAAGGAGCAGTCACATTACCACGACCTCAGGTCCCATTTTTGCTGTAACTAGCCATGCTCAGCGCCATTGCTGTCTCTGTGTGTATCTGGATCCAAACTGGACACCTAAGATGGTGGATGTCTTCTTCTTTTCTGGACTGTACCTATCCTGGACAGGTAGCTATCACTCCTTAAATCCCCTGCTATATTCCCTCTCACACCTATATTTCTGCTTGTGTGTTTGTTTTCAGTACATCTATTCTCTGCTTGCATTTTTTCATTATTTCCTCTTTCAATAAAACACCTTTTCTTGGTTAAGCAACAGACTGGTTATTTCTGAGAGTTTCTCAAAGAGAAAAATCCCTGTAAAACATAGGTGAGGAATCTCACTATTTACCCCCCTCTTGCAAGCCTGGTCTCTGTGCTGATTCCCCCAATAGATATAGGAGACAGACCCTTTTTGGAGAAACACATAGCATTTGGGGTAACACAACAGACTGACCTGCCTTAGCTCCAGTCCACTTGCACAGCTCTTAGCTCAATGTCTTCCTCTAGGACTTGCAGAATGTGAAACTGAAACTGGCTTGACAGCCATGCTTCCCAGTTGTCCATGCCCTTCAGATTTACAGAGATATGCTCTTGGAAGTGGAGGGGAAGTGTCCATGGATTGTACACTCACCTGGATCAGTGTACATCACATGTGTGTGTGTGGTCAGGAACAAATGCACAAGTTTATTTATTTATTTGTTTATTCATTCAATTTATAGTTGTTGGGATGACTAAGAACAGGTGGTGCTTCTATCCATACGCTCACCATGGGGATGCTTATGGCACATGTCTCTATGATTGTTGAGCTTCTGCAAGATTGCGATGGACTCTGGTTTAATCACTATGCCATCTGCGCCATACATGAGATCTTGTCTGCAGTTTTCCTCTGTGTTCAGTGCCATAGGATACCCCTCCCTGGATTCTGAATAAATCCATCTATTGGAAAGATGCTAAGTAGGAAGGGATTTTTAAATGCACACTAACAAAACAGAAAGTTCCAAATTAGTAAAAAAAATCATGCAGTAAAACAATTCTTTCTTTCTTTTTTGTAATGATGATAAATAGCAAGAAAATCAGCTAGTATTATTTTCCCCCAATTCGTTTTCTTTCTACAACTGAAGGAGACAGACAGGGAAGCAATAGAAGTATGATATGTGCTTCAAAGTTACAGCCCATTAAAAAAGACTTTTGGAGCAGCAGTTCATCCCTAAATCAAAGTAAAAGCATGCTAGTCTGGTACTTCATTCATTGTCATGAAAGCTGCTCACTATATCACAGAGGTTGACTACTCCAAATGAGGTCTGTAAACCTGCTGCATTTGGGTCATAACATAGTGTACAGAGCTGAAATCTAGAAGCCAGAACCAGCCTGAGAGAGAGAGAGAGAGTGCTGATACAGGCCAATGGCACCTGTTCATCTCAGCAATTAATGCATTTAAACATCAACTGGTATAGGTAACAAAGTCAAGGATGTCAAGAAGATTGATAGAGTTGAACAGAAGTTCAGTTGTATTCTCTCTGCAGAACAGATCTAGGTTATTGTGTGCTTTTACAGAAAAATGAAAAGATAGCAAAGAATAAATGTTAAAGAGTAAATATCTTTGAATGTTTACAGCTGAGAATGAAAGCTTATGGATAAAATGTTTCTGAATGTTTATTTAAAAAGAAAAAACTAGTCAAGTTTTTAATCATCTAATAAGGAACTGTGTTTGAAACTAACAAGCTGCTAACAAGCAGAAAGTTGCGAGATGTTCCAAGAAGTTTATGAAGTCACAGGAATTAATCATGCACATCTGTTGTTCATTAGAAGCCAATTAAATGTGCTTATAAAGCGTTTAATACTTAAAATAGTGCTATTTTTCAGAATCCAATGTATCCTTTATATATTTTTAATAGAAATAACCTATAGAATTATATTAAGAATATTGTTATACTTCTATATGCATGTATCCATGTTAAAAAACATTTTTGTGATGAAAGCACAAAGTTTTGTACTGAAAATGAACTCAGCCTGAGTTCATTCAAAGGTGAAGTGAGTCTAGGTAAGCAGCCAAGAAAATAAGCACTTGTATTAATCAATTTTAATGAGACAAGCACCTGCATTGTAGAGTTGAGACGCAGCCAAGTAACATCTATTTGTGAAATATGTGATTTATGACTGATCAGACAAAGAAATCTAAACTGAGCATGTACAAATGATGTCAACAATGGTGTCAAATGAGCAGGATGAAGAAGAGCATATAAGAAAGATCCCTGCTATAACTCACTGAACATGTACTCTGAATTCTTAGCTGTGAGAATGTTTCTTTATTTGAATAAATCTTTTTCCTTCCCTTTATTGCCTGGAATTGTCTGTTTCACTATGTGGTTTATTGGCTAGCCACACAAGTCAAAGAACCTTAGTGCCTTCAGGGCGTTACTTTCACTTCTAAAAGTATTCCAAGACTGTTTTAAATACATTGCTGGTATCTGAAAAATTAAAAGTGGAAATCCATCCACTGCCATAGAAGAAATTCTTTTTATGACAAAAGGAACATTGTGAAGACATTTCTCCATTCCCCCCCTCCCCTTGCTTGGGAGAGGGAAAAAGGAACAAAATTTTAACACCAATATGAAAACTAATATCTGGAAAATGTTTACAAGCATATATATGACATTTCATTTACAAGAAATTATGTTTATCTAGAATCTATTTTAGATGAAGGAATTGCATATTTAAATAAATTAAAGACCCATATTTTACTGTATTCTAGATAAAAACAAACATGGAAATTTCTGATTAAAAAACAACAACATTCTAATACCGCACTCAGTTCTGTTGTCATCTGGCCAACTGAGCAAGCTTCCAGTTCAGATTTCATGGTCTGGAAGGCAAATTTACATGTCCAGTGTTGAATCTTTCCCAGATTAAACTGAAAATATAGCAGCATATACACGTCGGTCACTTCTTAAAACAAACTAAGATAGGGATGTATGTCTTTGGAATGCATAACTCTGCCATGGATCTATTACTTGTTTGTAACAGTAGTCATTTGGTATGCAGAATCAGTGAGTTGGCCAGATGGATAGATATTCCTGAGAAATAATTACACTTGGTCAACAGGGCATCACTTTTTTTTCTTGCATGTTGTTTCACCAGCATTTGATTTTTTTGATAGTCCTTTTTTTACAGTCATCACTTGGAAGATTCCACCCAATTAAGGAACATGTCATTGGGTGGATGGGACACCATCATAATGCCAAGTGGCCAATAACATCACTAAAAGAGGCTTTCTAAGGGGGAAAGGGGGGATGTTTTTCAGCTCTGTCAAAATGTTTGCAAATATAAAAGTGTTTTTGCTCTGACTTGGTTAACACATTATGATGGAAATAAAGCACTGCTTGAGCTCACCTACATGAATTCACTATTTTGAGACCTAGGTCCCACATACTAGGTGGTAAATTTGTGTTTGGATTGTACCACATCAGACTACAGGTAGGAGAATTATACAATGGAGTATGTTTCCATGGGGGGGGGGGGGGACATCCGCACACATCTATCTTTCTTTCTTTCTATCTATCTATCTATCTATCTATCATCTATCTATCTATCTATCTATCTATCTATCTATCTATCTATCTATCTAATCTATCTATCTATCTATCTATCTAAAGAAAGTCCCCTCACCATAAAATCAATGCCCAGGCCAAACCACTGGACCTAGAAACACCAAATTTGGGGATAGCGCTCCTACCATGGCATAGATGCTCACTAAGAAGGGATTCTTAGAAATTCAACCCCTAAGTGGGTCGAAAGGGGTAAAATGTGCTCCCCATTGATTCCTATGTTACCACCAGGCTGCTGCCTTCTTGTACCCCCCACTCTCTAATTGGTCAGCTGCAGAGCTCAGTGTTCTGAGGTAAAAAAAACAGTTACAGGGAACTACAGAGAGCTGATGACAGTTGAGGAAATCAGGAATGTGGTGAAGCAAAGCTGCCGGCCTGTTTGGTGAAGCAAAGCTGCCGGCCCAGCCTCCCTATGGCTTCAAACATGCTCCCCCCTCCTACACCTGACAGGCAGTTGTCTGTCAGGTACAGCAGCAGTTGCAGGGTGCTTAAAGCCATGAGGGAGCCTGCCCCAGCAGTAACAGTGATCCTGCCAGCCCTGCCTCCACAGTGGCTTCTAACACTCCTCCCCCTTCCTACACAGATGCCTGTCAGGTGTAGGAGAGGAGATGGGATGCTTACAGCCGCCGGGGAGGTTTGCTCACCAGGATTGCCTTAGCACTGCTGCTGGCCCAGCCTCCCCGATGCCTTTAAATACAGTCCCCACCAATACCAGATAAGCCAGTGTCTGTCAGGTGTAGGAGCAGGGCCAGGGTATGACTGTTTATGGGGAGATAGTAAAGGACATTTCTAGGAACCATTTCGATGTGTGCTTCCCTCATGAACTTGAAGAAATTTCCACCACATTACCACTCCCTCACACCAACTCCCCCTCACACCTCTCACCTCTTACTGCCCCCAAGAATGCTCTTGGCAAACGTCGAGCCAGATACACCAACGCTACAAGAGGCGGGTGTCTGTCAGGTGTAGGAGCAGGAGCAGGGTACTTTAATCCATCAGGGACGCCACCCCAGCAGGATCACCTTAGTGATGCTGCTAGCCCAACCACTCTGATGGCTTCCAACACACTCCCCCCAACTCCTAAATCTAACAGGCGGTTGTCTGTCAAATGCAGCAGTGATTGCAGGGTGCTTAAAGCCATGAGGGAGCCCGCCTCAGCAGTCTTCAGTAGAGAGAGAAAAAGTACATATGTCCCACTTCATTTTTTACACTAAAATCTTCTCCATTAGAATTCCTACAAGAAACGTTACATTTCAAAGTTTACATCATCAGTATTTTAACTGGATTTAGGAAAGTTAAATACCACAGCGAAGCACAGGTACCAGGCTAGGAAGTAACTAACATGGGCACTTTCACACGCACTAAATAACACACTTTCAATCAACTTCCAGTGCACTTTGCAACTGGATTTTACTGTGTGAAATGGCAAAATCCACTTGCAAATGATCACTGAAGTGGATTGAAACTGCCTTATTTAGCATTTGTGAAAGTGCTGTATGTCAGAGGAAAAAGTAGGATAGAATTCTTCTCCTTGCCATGTCGATGTTTTTGGATGGGGAGTATATAACTCTACCCCCTGTGATCTGAATTCTATCCACATATTTCCCTCCTCATCTTGTCATTGTGAAAACTACTATAAGTGCCAGTGCTTAAAGAACAACAATCTGTAGCAGGCAAAACAGCAGATACACCATCCACTACTTATCAGGACTCCATTTTGATTATTGGGTAAATATGACTAGACATATCACCTCTGTAATACATTATACACACATCTTAATCAATCCATGAATCTTCCAGTGTCAAAGCATCAAGTTAACAGAAGTCAAAAACTCACCAGAAAATGCAAGCTGGTAGGGAATAATAGTGGAACCCGCTGAGTTACTGTGATAAAGGGATGCCTACACTTGCTGTGAGATCTTCCTCAGGTTCATCAGTACCATGAGTCCACTTCAGGTGTTTCTGTGACTCATTCCCTGGCATATTTATGGCAGAACGTACAACATGATATTTGTCAAGAAACTGCAAATGCTGTGGCAATGAAGTTTTAGCAAAATGTGTTTCTGAAGGGAACAGCTGGCCAGCTAATACTGAAGAGGATGTCATATCAACTGAAAATGCTGATAACAAATGCTGTTAAGAAAATCAGCCACTGAATCAGTCTGTGAAATGCCTCTATACTCAAGGTCAAATCAAGAAACCTTTCTGAACTGACCTTTACTTCTTGTCAGGGTTCGATAGTCAGATCACACCACACAGCACTTCATAAGAAGTATTCTGTTTATTGGTATTTCATAACTATGACACATGAACTTCTTTTGTCAGGAATAGCCCAAAGCAGCAGGGCACCCAAAGTTATACTAGTTTCAAAACACCTCCCCCCCCCCAATTACAAGCAGAAGCCAATAAGCATTGTGCGCGCGTGCGGGAGAAAAGAGAGCGGGCAAAATAGGAGCTGTTTGTTCCCAGTAGGTCAGGTGCAGCTGGAACCCCACGGTCAGAAAAGCAAAAGCAGATAACAACCCAGACAGGAGACATCTTTAGTGTACCAGGCAGAGGAGAGGAGGATCTCTCCCCCCCACACACATTACAGGGAATGGCAGTGTTAACTGACACTTGTGAGGTGGATTCAACAGAATGAGATGAAATATGAGTGTCATTTTGGTCTTGAAAAGTAACACTTGGATTAAAAGCTCTGTCCTGAGTCTTCAGCTGAGGTATTTCCTTAATTGGATCAAGTGGTGAATAGTCCAGTAGATGTAGAATATGCATTGTTGTAATCTGTTCCACATTAGTTAATTTTGTTATCAAATATATGTTTGCTTTCTGAGGGGCAGTGATAGTTGAAAATGATGGCTCTAAAGGAATAGTTTGTAAAGGGACAGTTGTGATGCAGTTGGTATAAAAACACAAGGACTCAGTATTTGGTCCCTGTAAGGAGCTAGTAAGAACATAATCTTCTGTGAAAAAATTATCTCTGCTTCTTCCAATGGGATATGAGGAAGATAGTTCTGTGAACATCATGGATGATGTTATTTCACAAGCTGAAACAAATGAATGCCTTAGGCTTACCAAGTGCCGGCGGGGGATCTGCGTGTCTTGGCAGGATCCCTGCCGCGAGGATGGCGACACGCGTTGCACCCGCCGTCGCCAGGAAGTGATGCTATACGTCGCTCTGGCAATGGGGCTGTTTGGAGTCCCATTGCCAGAGCGACGCGTAGCGTCACTTCCTGGCGACGGCGGGTGCAACGCATGTCACCGTCCCCGCAGCAGGGATCCTGCCAAGACACGCAGATCCCCCACCGGCACTTGGTAAGCGTAGAATGCCTAGAAGTAACAGCAGTAGATCTCATTAATGTGTACCAGCTAGTTAATATCATTGAATTAATCCAGAATATTTCATAAAATGTGGAGTCTTTGGTGTGAGAGCCAGTTTGGTGTAGTGGTTAAGTGCGCGGACTCTAATCTGGGACTCTAATCTGATTCCCCACTCCTCTACTTGCACCTGCTGGATGACCTTGGGCAAGCCATAGTTCTGGCACAGCTGTTCTTGAAGAAGAGCATTTTCTGTCATAGCTCTCTCAGCCCCACACAGGGTGTCTGTTGTGGGGAGGGGAAGGGAAAGGAGTTTGTAAGCTGCTCTGAGACTCCTTTGGGTAGTGAAGGGTGGGGTATAAATCCAATCTCTTCTTCTCTTCTATGCAAATTTGATCTGAGAATTAATTTGAGAGTTCCATGTCAGTTATAGAACTTGTTGGATGTATTTGGTTTCATTGGCTTAAATAGACAGCATATTGTAATTTGTGGCCTGTGAATTCCTGGTTAAAGGATGTAACACTAAACTCCAAATACCCATGGGCAATGGAAGTTTGCCTTTTGGTTTCTGCTATCACTGGTGAGCTAAAGAAGTCTACATTTGCAGAAAGAGTTGCTTGGGGGAGAAAAACAAACTATGCTGAAGGCTTTGGTAAAATCCAGTTCTTGCTTAACAATAGTAGAAAAACAGCTGATTGCTCTCTCACATCCCCTAGAGGCAATCTAGAAGAAATTGAAACTATATTTGCTGTAATTCTCGTAGGCCAGAATCTTGGAGAGGGTAGGGGAATTTCACATTACCCTTTAAAAACCATTATTGTACTGTCTTGGAATACACTGGTACAGGGATGGCCATTTCACACAGCCTTTCCCCTACCAGTAAGGAGCCATCTCTGAAGTGGTTTGTCATTTCAGACTGTGACACTTTGTTTTCCCACCCTTTTCTGCCTGTGCGGGTGATCTCCATCTTTTTTCTTTTCTTTTTTTTAAAAAAACCCTTTCTTTTAAGAGCGCTATGGCACTGTAACACAACCCCAAAACAGAGCAATAGCAACCCCATTGGGATGCCTGGATCACTGAGATACATGAAATCACTACATCTGCCACCTGGAAACAAGTGGAAGCTCAGGCACACACACGCACACACTTCTGGATTTGATTTCTGGAACGTTAGGAAGGGAGGAAAGGATGTTATCTGGATCTGTAAACTGTCCTGTTCCCTCCCCTTCCCTAGTCGTGACTGCACTCTCTTTCAGGCTGCCTGGAATTTAAAAATGTCTTCCTTTAACTTTTCTCCTTCAGGCATCTTAAATCAAACTGCTTCCCCCCATCCCATGCAGTATTTAGGGACAGGACAACAGGCTGCCTTTTTGTTCCCCTCTTTCCCAGCCTCCGTTTTACATGTAGCTATCTTGCCCAAGGAAAATTCCAGGAACTCAAAACCTGTAGCAGGATTTTAAAATCCCCCCCCCCGCTTTTCCAAGCCACACTAGCTCCTTCCAGCCTTGCAAACAGCATCTTCCTCTTGATGGCCAGCATTTATGGATGCCATGCCTCCAGGTGGGACCTGGGGATCCCTTGCACTTACAGCCAGTGTTCCCTCTAAGCTGAGTTAGTGTGAGCTAGCTCACAGTTTTTTAGCCTCTGCCTCACATGTTTTTGTCTTAGCTTAGGGAGGACGGCTCCAGAGCAAACTAATTGATGCAGTAGCTACTCCACAGCTTAGAGATAGCATTGCAGATTTACAGCTTATCACCTGCCTACAGGTATCAGTTCCCAGGCATAAAGCGAACGCTGTGGAAGGAGGACTCCATGGCATTGTACTCCACTGAAATCACTGTTCTCCCACAGATGTAGTGATCTCATGTATCACAGTGGTCCAGGCATCCCAATTGGGTCGCTCTTGTGCTGCTTTGAGGTTGTGTTACAGTGCCATAGCGGGGGAAAAGGGCGCGAAAACCTCATCATCGGGGGGAAAGGGCGCGAAAACCTCATCATCGGAGGAAGCACTACGGGGGCATTTTACATAGCACCCCATAGCGCTTCAGGAATGGTAGAAGAAATTGAAGACCGCTTGGAAGCAGTTTGCAGGTAAAATGGCTGAGGAACACTTCCCAAATGGGACAGAAGCATTTCTATCTGAAAGGGGAAATATATTCTGTCAGGGAACTGTTACTAAAATGGTTCTGTCTGAAATGACAGACAGAAACCGTTAGTGAACTGTTCCTGAAATGGAACATACTGGCTGTCTGAAATTCCCCGGTAATGAGTAACTATTTAATTCCATGTTGTCTCCTGGTAAGCTGCTAATTACTAAACTCTTGTCGGTGGCAGATACAGCAAGATTCTTATGGTTCCCTACTGACAAACCTAGCACAAAGGGACCAGGAACTGTCATTAAGGAGCTTGTGATAAATGAGGTCATATCATACTCTTCTTGGGAAAGCAATACTAGTGTTAAATCTACTGAACTATTCATCTTCATCCACGGTGCAGGTATTATGTCACACTTTATTCTTGTTATGACTGGGCCTGCAAGCCCCAACAATGGTGAAGTGAGAATGTCTGCTGAGGAAGTCAGCAAGACTGCTACTGAAGACTTGCTATCAGGGGTTAATGATCCTAGTCCAAAGCCTTCAAATGATATGTTGGACATTAGTGTAGCCATGCTAGAGGTTGCAGTATTCCCATGGCTGAGAAAATCTATCTTTTCAAGACCTTCCGAGGATAAAGAAGGGGTGTGTGTGTTAGAGAAAAATAAAAAATGAACGACTTTGGCCCTAAGCTGGGTCTGAAGCAAATTGCATTGCTACCTGAAAACCATTAATTCTCACCCAGGCATCGCATAGCAGACAAATACAACTTCGTAAATCATATTCTTAATAAAAGTGTAAGAAAGATTTTAGTGACCTCAAGAGCTGGCTAAATGCAAACCCTCACATTATTCACATTGTGAGGGCTATAGCCAAAACAAATAGGTATTTCTTGGAAGAGATGTATTAAATTTGCTAAATCCAATAGTTCCTGAGAAGCAATATGAAAAGAATAAATTACAGATCTGTTCCATTGAGAACTTTGAGGGCTGACACAATGAGTTGGGAAAGATGCAAAGATAATTATGTTTACTAATTGGACAGCATTCTATTTGCTTATCTGCATCAAGAAGACATATTACTTAGCTTAAAAAAAATGAAGACCAGTCCAAAGAGAAAACAAAGCATGCATTCTGAGTTCAGTATATGAGAGCTCAATGTTTAGAGGACCTGTAGTTAGACAAATGTGGTTAGGCATGCAACATGCAAAAAAGTCACTGAATTTATGACAATATTCAATTTTTAATGTCTTCCACATTAGTGGATTCTTTTTCATTCTGAATCAAAGAAATAAAGAAAAAAGAGACGAGGGAGAGGAAATGCACAAAACCTTAAGGAGCTTGGTGCAGGCATTCTTATGTATAAAAACATCAAGAGGATGGCAAAGAGATGAACACCAGAAAGATATGAGCTATGAAAAGAAAGCCAGGATTCTCATGAGCAAAGCACAATTTCCAGTCACAAGAGGTTTGTGCTAAGAGTGCGAGCAGAAACACATTACAAAATGTATGAAATTGCACACATCATCTGAGTCCAAAAGGAAAAAAAAAAGTAAGTTATGAAACAATGCAATTCTCTGCACAAGGGGAGTCTGAGAACTAGAGAAATAATATGGTCTCTGAGAGCAAAACCATTCAGTTCCATTGGGAGATCTAATTAACAACAGAATGGAACACAAACTCATTTAGGCAAGACAGATATTTAGTTAAAGAAAGTGAAATTCAGACTTTAAAAGACTCTGAATGGAAGAAATGCATGTGGGATACAGAAAAAATATTCTGATCCACATACTGAAATGACAGGATTTCACCGAGACTCTATCAAGCTTTTTATTTATGGTCTTACCTGTGGAAGTCTGCAAAATATAAACGTCAGAAGCTGAGACACTTGGCCAGGCTGGTGTGAGGCCTCCAGGTAACAGCTCAGTAGGGGGCACTCCTTCCATTTGGGTGATGACTTGGTCCTTTTTGGGGACCACAGGTAAGCAGGTGATATTGTTCATTCCATCCACACAGCTAAACCCAACAGGGCAAGCCTGTATTAAGCAATCATCGTAATTAAGCTGACAGTTTTGTCCCTGAAAGAGAAGGGTTATTTTTAATTATTATGTTTTTTAAAAGCCACTTGAAGGCTTTTTTTCCATTTTCAGAGTTACATTAAATGGTTCAAACTATTGCTTTAATTTGATTTTTTTTAAAGCTGTCTGTTTAAATTGAGGAAACTGCATTTTCTAGAATGAATCTAAATATTTTCATGTCATGATAGACTTTTCAATTGAAACTTGATCATGACATTCTGATGTCCAGTCTGTTAAAAGAGTACGTAATTCTCAGTGTTAAAATATTACTTAGTCCATGTATGTCCTGGGCAGAGGTTTGTCTTCAAGTCATTAAAGTTTCAGCATCACAGTTTACTCAGTACACATTAACCCAAAGTTGTTCTGAAGTTATAATTACTTTATGTTGTAGTGGCTTCAAGTAAACAATTCTTTCCACACTTTAATTTGAGATTGTGTTCCTCCTGCTGCCACAACCTTACATAACAAGTTGTAACATGCTGAAATTGTAGATACCTCTTGGGAAAGTAGGAATTGTACTGCATGTCTAAGTAGCTACAGTATGGACTTTACTAGGCTCTTCAGAATTTTTTCTATATCTATTGCGTACACAGTCCTCTAGAAATCTCCCCATAATAATGAAAAAGGGTCTTCAGATCCTCATTTTAAAAGATACAAATATTTTTAAACTGTGAGTATACAACTTACTTCTTCAACATACAAAATGTGTTCTGACTTGATTCTTCCATGTTGCTTTTGCTCCCCCCCCCCCCAATATGTGAGGCAAGCATTTTCCAACATTTCATTAACATTCTGGTAAATATGGGTGAAAATAAGCAGGACAATATTATTCTGCCCCCTCTAGTGATGCCATGGTTATAGGCCTCCTAATTCCCCTAGCAATGTTGAAACAAATAAAAGTTGCATATAATGAGGAAAAGATCTCAAGTTGTTGGACAAAAACAAAACATAAAAGCAGGTCTGTCCCCATGCAAATGAATACATGGACACCAATCTGAAATTAAAAACTACAATACTCAGAACCTCCAGCATGAAACAGGTGAACTGGAATTCACTTAGATTTCATACTGTCTCTCCTCCCCAGCTTGAACAAAGACTTGGATCCTGAAAAGAATGAGTGGAACAGTGCTAGCGGAAGGCGACTCCCCTTCCTCCCCCCTCTCATCATAGCCTTTTTCCCTTCCCATAGTGTGAACATGAAGGAACTGTGTGAGGAGCATAGTGGTTGTCTTCAGTAGGAGGGAGGAAGTGGCAACACTCTCCCTCCCGTCCCCTGTGGATGAGAAAGCCATAGTTTATTAAGTGATTCAGCAGTGAGAACAAAGACAAAGACCGCTAGACAAAGCCAGGTTTTATGCCCAAAGAAAGTCACACCCAAAACACACCCCAATTCCCGTGATAGGCTATTTTCACCAGGTTACCTTTCCAGGTAACCCTATTGGGCTATTTTAGGATCCAAGCATTCCTACTGATGCGCTCCTAGGATCCTAGCCTGCTTTTGTTATGGATCTCAAGCTCAATACATTACAGAATGGCACCTTAGAATCCAAGCCTTAGGATTTCTGACTCAATGTAGATGCTATCTTAGCAAAACCTGGGGCTCCACCCCCTGTTATAGGTGTTAACCAGCTTAGTAAAACTGGTGAATATACTGTTTTGGAATCTGAATTTTACCTAATTACATTTTACTCTCTATGTGATGGGCAGTAGGCTGTCCTGCCCCTGAAAGGTAAAGCTGCCTAGTACATGAACCTTTAGGCTCCAGCATCCAATGACCTTACAGAGGGGGAGGTTGGATTTTTGAGGGAAACACATCAAGCAGTCATTCTCAGGTGGCACCAGAGAGCAGACAGTTTAGGGTAGCTCTGCCTGTTAGTGTGGCACAGGATTAGAGAGGACAGAGTGCCCAGCTGTGAAGCCTGTCTCGGGTGATAAGCAGAACTGGTGTAGTTTTAGTCTGGGGAAAGTGTGATTGGAATCCTGTCTGAGAAGATCCACCCTGATGGTTAGGCAATAAGCGCCTATAAGTAATTTAAACACTTTTAGGAAAAGGCCCTGAGAGATAGTGGGCTGTGTAGCAATAGCTCAGTGATGATTCAGAGCATAAAATCTGTACACAGAAGTAAATTTAACACTGAAGTTAATTCATCTGAAGTGAATTTAAGATTAAACCTGAAGCTGTATTCGGTAATTTAGTGTGAGCTCCTCAGCCAGGCTCCTTATTTATTTATTTATTAAACTTATATCCCACCCTTCCACTGTGGGCTCAGGGTGGCTAACAAGAGGCAATTGCCATACAAACAGTAAAATCAATAAAACAATCAAATTTCAAGTTACATATAAAATCAGTGCTCACATAGTACATCCAAGGCAGGGGCTCTGATATAATGTTTCAGGTGGTACTACTGTCTCATTCTCCGTTCCCAGGCCAGTTCTCCTTCCTTCCTTCCTTCCTTCCTTCCTTCTTCCTACTTTTGGAAGGTCAGTTTCTCTCTTCATTCTGCTGTGGCTCTCTGACAGTGCTGCTCACTTTGAGAACCCAGACTCAAGCCAGGAAGACTCCGGAGTCAATGGACAGGTCTGTATAAATTATTTTCTGAGGAATCTGTGGAACCTCTCCAATAAGGAGGGAAGAGAGAACCTGATCCCTTCTCTTTCTGTGGAATTTGGGTTAGTTCCCTGTTAGGCAGGGAAGGAAAAGCTTTGGCTTTTCTCTGATCAGGGTGGGACATGTGTTGAATGAATGTGATGTGTGCGTGAGAAAGTACCTCCTGTTACAGGGGTAGCTGACCTGAGTTTGGACTCTCGATACGTGCATTTGACCAGTGTCAACAGTGGACTGTCCATGAGTCCCCAGGGGGCACATCAGGGTGGATTTCAAGCACTTGGCAACCCGGATCCCCTTTGCAGTCTCCACTAGGGCTGCCAGGCGCAATGTCAACACCAACCCTCAGACAGCCTGATCCAGGGAGCCGAGAGTCCTCACTGATGGGTAACATGTGGGGAATAGCTAAACAAGCCCTGGGGTTCAACAATCCTTTTAAGGACCCCGTGCCCTCAGGACCTGTTCTCGAAAGGGAGGCCACTGCCTGTCCACTAAGGCAAGTCCCTGCAGGGGCAAATGGGGATCTGAGATGGGTATATACACCCTTCTCCACAGTGGACCTCTGTAACTGGAAAAACCAGACAATCCCTTATGGCGAGGATCCACGCCAGGTGACTGACTTATTCTCCACCATAATGGTTACCCATCAGCCAACATGGAGGGATTGCAGTCAACTCCTATCTGCTATGTTAACCTCAGAAGAAAGAAGGAGGGTCATGGCTGCTGCTAAGAAAATAGTGGAAGGGAGAAGGCCACCAGACCAGGACGGCCGGGCAGAGGCCTGGCTTCGGGAAAGATTTCCTGAAGTGGACCCCAATTGGGACCAAAATGATAATGGTCAACAGGAAAGGATGTCAGAATATCGGACAGCTATACTCCAGGGCCTTATTGAAGCAGGAAAAAAGCCAATTAACATGGCCAAATTAAGAGACGTTATTCAGGAGTCAAGTGAGCCCTCTTATGGCTTCCTCGAGAGACTGTATAAAGCCTATCGCCTGTACACCTCTTTTGACCCAGAAGCCCAAGAAACCTGAACTATGGTAAATGCTTCCTTTGTTAGTCAAGCTGCCCCAGACATTAGATGCAAGCTGCAAAAACTAGAGGTATTCCAAGGAATGAATATGTCCCAGTTGATTGAGGTGGCTCAGAATGTTTTTGTTAATCGAGAGAAAGAGGAAAAGAAAGAAGAAGAGGCAAAGCAAAAAAGAAAAGCTGCCATGTTAGCAGCAGTTCTCAGAGGAAATGGACCCCAGTATGGGGGCCCGAGGTCAAGTGGCCCTCCTACTGGACTAGCCCTAAATCAGTGTGGGCTCTGTAGAGACTATGGTCACTGGAAGTCCATATGCCCGAACCGACCAGAGGGTGGGCCAAGACAGACCAGAGGGATTACCCGAGGTGGAGGGCAAGGAAGAACAAGAGAAAGAGGAACACAACGACCAAGGGGATGGGTCCAGAATGGCTACTATAACCCAACCCTTTCAATCAGATAGCCTGGTGGGGCTTGCAGGGACTGAATCTGATGAAGACTAAGACAGACAGGGTCCCCTCTCCTGCGGCCCCAGGGAACCTATGGTCCAAATGATAATTGATAAGGCGCCCCGCTTATAATTTGCTTCTTTGCGCCCCTGACATACCCTACTGTGAGGCAAGGACAAAGGGACTCCTACAACTTCTCAATAAGTGTGGGTATAAAGCCTCTTGGAAGAAGGCCCAGCTGTGCCAGAAATCTGTCCGCTTCCTTGTCTTTGATATCTCAGAAGGCCAGCGTTCCTTAGGCCCTGAAAGAAAGGAAGCTGTGTGCCAAATCCCCACTCCCCACACCCGCAAAGACCTCCGTGGATTTTTAGGAGCAGCAGGCTACTGTCGCCTCTGGATTCCTTCTTTTGCCTTATGGGCCAAGCCGTTATATGAAGCCACAAAAGGGGGGTCCAACGACCCCTTCCTGTGGGGCCCTGAACAAGAGACCGCATTCCGGACCTTGAAGCAGTGTCTCATCGAGGCCCCTGCCTTAGGACTCCCTAACCCAAATAAGCCCTTCTTTCTCTGTGTTGATGAAAAGGAAGGAGTGGCACAAGGCGTCCTTCTGCAGAAACTTGGTCCCCACAAGCATCCTGTTGCTTACCTTAGTCAGGCTCTTGACACTGTAGAACAAGGCCTGCCTCCCTGTCTCCGAGCAGTTGCTGCCTGCTGCCGCCTCATTGAATCAGCAAACAAATTCACTTGGGGTGCCCCGCTTACAGTATATGCATCTCACGGAGTTAAGACTATCCTAGCAGCAAGAGGCCATAAATATCTCACAGTGTCCCGAATGGCCCGTTACCAGGCCATCCTCCTTGAAAACCCTGGAGTGGCCCTA
This sequence comes from Gekko japonicus, assembly GCF_001447785.1. Lineage (NCBI taxonomy): Eukaryota > Metazoa > Chordata > Lepidosauria > Squamata > Gekkonidae > Gekko > Gekko japonicus. Next base: position 230,623 of record NW_015170289.1, on the reverse strand, counting down.
GCGCCAGCAGTGACTGTTAACCCTGCAACCCTGCTTCCAGTACCTGAGGAGACACCAGACCATGACTGCCTTATAACAGTGGATCAGGTGTTTGCTTCGAGACTGTCATGCTCATGGCATCCTCTGGCAAAACAGAGGATTCATCACAGCTGCAGGGAAAGAAATCAAATATGGTCCCTATCTGAGGTTACTGATGGAAGCTGTAGATCTCCCAGAGAAGGTGGCCATCATCCATTGCCGAGGTCATCAGAAGGCCATAGACCCTGTAGCTTGTGGAAACGCCCGAGCAGATAAGGCAGCAAAGGAAATAGCTCTTGAAATGTCAGGTCCACCCAGAGCAATGCTCTGTCCTGTGTTCCCAACCCCTGTTGCAGCCTGGTCCCCCAGGTACTCCCCAGAAGAAGAAACTTGGTGTGACTTACAGGGAGCAGAGAAAAATAAGGAGGAATGGTGGCAGATGCCTTCGGGGAAAATATTTATCCCTGCCACCCTGGGACTAGCTGCAATGCAGCACCTTCATGAGAACACACATGCAGGGGCCACAGCTATGGTCAAGTCACTAGACCGCTGGGCCTACCTAGACCGCAAATGGGCTTTGGCTGAAGGAGTCTGTAGATAATGGGTTACTTGTGCCCGCAACAATCCCAGGGAAGGCCCCTGCCAGCCTCCAGGAACCCAAATCATCGGTCCTGCTCCTATAACTCATTTAGTTGTGGATTTCACTGAGATGCTTACTAATTTGGACAGTTGATCACCCAAGCAGAACTGAGACTGCTAAAGACACAAGAAGAGAAGATCAAGGGCCCACTATTCTGCCTGCCTCCCCTTTACTGTCTTTAACCCTGTCTGTCCAGTGAGTCCGGGAGATTCTGTGTGGGTTAAAAATTGGAGCCCAACCCCACTTAAGCCTTGTTGGGATGGGCCTTTCACTGTTCTTCTTAGTTCCCCTACTGCAGTTAAAGTTGCTGAGCGCAAGCCATGGATCCACTGGGCCCATCTCAAAGTCACTCATCCTAGGTGGACTGCTCAGCCTGGGCCCATGCCTACCAGCGTCAAGATCTCTCATCTGCCTCCTGATTCAACACCATCTGGCTCTGCTCCCTCTGGGCCCGCGTCCCTTGGGGACACAGCTGAATAAACCTGTTCCAGAACCCCTGCTGAGGCCTACCGGGAATGGTCTCCCTGTGCACGGGTGAAGCTCAGAATTACAGTGTTGCTTCCCTTACTGCCGTGTTGTAAGGGACACCACTTGCCTCGCCATCCTGAACCTCTGCTAGAGCCTACCGGCACGGCTCTTCTACGCACAGGTGAAGATTTGATCTTCGTTGGAACTCCAGGCCCTGCTCTGGTCACACCGGAAGCTGACCAGTCTACTCACTGGCCCAAAATGTGGATTTTTCTCTTATGTTATGCCCTTGTAGTTCTAATACTCAGTACTCCAGGTCAGCCTGAAACTCTTCCCCCTTGTACCCCTTGTGTTGCCACAACCTATCGCAAGGGTCAAACCCAGAACTCCTCAGTGTATAGCCATCTTGGTCGGCCATCCTCTCCATAACTTATCGAGGCGGCCGAAAGGGGGGAATAAAGCAAAATAATAAAAATAATACTTTAATAATCTAAGTGATCTCTGTCTCATGTCTCACACAAGATTTTCAGAAGTTTTCAGGCCTTAAAAAGTCTGACTTTGAAAACTTTGGCCCAATCTGTTTCCTGTTTTCTACCTAGAGACTTGTGGTTTAGAACTTCCTCTGGAGGCCTTTTCCTCTGCAGAGTGTGATCTGTTTAGCTAACTGTTCTTATCTATCTCCTACTGGTGTTTGTGGTTTAAGCTTCACAGATGCGAGCATAACTATTTGTAGTTTCCTCTGCAAAGCATAGGAATTTGTAACCGCAAGTAAAAGAGAATGCATATCCAGGATGTTTCCTTTTGATAAGGTAGGTGTTGCTATATGGTTAAAATCTTTTTACTGCTTAATGTGTGTGACGTGTGATTAAAGCTTGTAAGTGAATACTATATAACTTTGGTTACTACAATGCTTGGGGTCTGGCTTTTTTTACAACACCTTGGGGTGTGAGTTAGACCAGGTACCTAATAAAGCTCTCCTCTTGAAGAAAGAATCTGGTGTGGTCTTATCTCTAAACTAAACTCTTCTCTCCTGTGCTTCCCTTCCTTCCTTCCTTCCTTCCTTCCTTCCTTCCTTCCTT
>NW_015170289.1:217501-228346 GCF_001447785.1 Gekko japonicus | reverse complement strand
CTCCCTCCCTCCCTCCCTCCCTCCCTCCCCTTTACTGCTGAAGTGTTCTTATGTAACTGCATATATAAATAAACCATCTTTGTTATTTTTATTCAGCTCTTGCCTCAGTGAGCTCAGTGTGCCACTTGCTCACCACAAAACTCACCTCATGACAGTTAATTCGAAAGCCTTTATACCCCTTATCACAGCTATATATATACCACAGCTAAGGGAAAGAACTGAGTGGAAGGTTTTAATTTAAAACAAACCTTGTTTTCCAGAATCTGAAGAGGTTGTGTGAGTCCCCTTGGTTTGGGGAAAAAAAAGTCTGTCACATTGTACTTTGTGGAACTGGCCCTTTGACCTTAATATGTGTGTGTGTCTCTGTGTGTGTGGTTCCTCCACTCCCATCTTCCTGGTCAGGGACAGGGTGAGGGAGATTTTGTTGGCAGCAAGCTAGCAGCAGCTGGTTTCCATCTGGCCTAAATCTGTATTCCTTTCCTTCCAAGTGGTTAAAGTTTTGACCGGGCCAGAGGGCTTTCAGCCCGTGGGTCACAGGTCTACAGGGTCACCATCCTCAGGGGCACCTGGATGCAACTGATCTCCAGACGAAAAAGATTAATTCCCTTGAAGGAAATGGCACCTTTGTAGGCTAGACTCTCTAGCATCACATCCTAAACTTCACCCTACCCAAGTACTGGAACTCAAGTCTCCAGGAATTTACAAAGCTGGAGGTAGCAGCCCTACAGTTTCAGGCCTGTGCTAGGCAGCTTTGTCAGTCAGGATGTGCCTGGGATCTGTTCCTTCTGTTTGTTTGATTGTACTGTTTGTTCAAATTGATACATTGGCCGAGTTCAGACTGGCAGTTTGCCCCAATATAGGCACATTTCAGAAATGTTCCACAACCAGATTAAAGGGGTCATTCACACAGGCACATCTGTCAGGCGTTCCCCACCCGTACTCAACCATCTTGTAACACTTCACTCCTGAGTTTAAAAGATACCTGGTGAAAGTGGTAGCAAACCCTGGAAAGCGCGATTATCCCGTGTCCATTCCGCACCAACAAAATGTGAATGCCAAAAGCCGTGTTTTTCTTACCCGCCCATGCTCTAAATTGTTGCCATCAAGCTTCCATTGTGACTTTTGGGTGTTTTTTTTTTTCTTTTCTTACTCTGCATTTCAATGGAGGACCAGCTTCTGTCTGCCAGTCACATGAGCCCAAGAATCAGAGTTTGCTCCCATTAGTATCTCAGAACAATGAGACAATGTAAATAGAGTAGGACTACACCTTCTGGGCACCTTCATCACACTTCTGGGCAACAGCAGCACGAGGAGAGCCTTGCCCAGCATCTGACCATTAGGCTGTTAATCAATGCCTGACAGCTGTTAATCAGGGCACTTATACACACACACTCACACACACACTCACACACACATACACACACACTCACAAACACACACACACACACACACACACACACACACAAAATCTACTGTTTTACCACTCTGGTATAGAAAGAGCTAGGGATATTTTAACACCAGACAGTTTGCCTCATGTTCTGTTCACTGGTAGCAAGCAGACAGATGATTTTGCGGTGAGCAGTTTGACTACTGGTGAGCAGCTAGAGTCTGTTTATTGATTAACGTTTTGCATATTCAAACAGTACAGTAAAGTGAGATTAGCAGTATTTTTACAAAAGCACATTTGCACACCACCTGATCAGAGTCTTAGCTTTCCCCTCTCTCAAAGAGCTGCCACTGGGTGGTTCTGCACTCATCTTTCCCACCATTGTATCACCAATCCGACATCACAACATAAATTTCTCTCTGCACTGCATGCTGCTCCCAGTCTCCTTGAATCAGTTCAATTTTGACCTTCCACATCATTTTATTGCCATCTAGTGCTGACTCCAAGGTCAACATGGCATTTCCTTGGGTTTTCTGGATTTGGTTTACTGCAGTGCTCCCTCTAAGCTGTGGAGTCATGTGAGCAAAAATTCTACTTTGTGAGCTCCTGGCATTAGAGTTGTGAGCAAGTGATTTGGCTGCTGCATAAATGAGTTGGCTCTAGAGCCATCCTTCCTGAGCTGAGATAAAAATGTGTGGTGGCTAAAAAACTGTGAGCTAGCGCACACTAACTCAGCTTAGAGAGAACACTGGTTTAGTGCTGGACTGTTTGCTTCTTCCTGCCACTGATCCGCATTAAACAATAAGCAGACAACTTGGCGCAGATTCTTTTATGTTCCTCCTTCCCCCACCTCTTGTTATGTATGAATAGTCTAGTCATCCACCAGATGGCCCCCTCCTTTCTTGCCTTTTGACGGGATCTGCATTGAGGAAAGGGGGGGAACCCTCCCGCTAGCCTTCCCTTCAGGCCGCAAACTCATGGCTGGGTGTACAGGATAGCTCCCTTCCCCTCTTGCCTTTTGATGGGACCTGCATCGAGGAGTGGGCGGGGGGGAACACTCCCACTTGCCTTCCCTTCAGGCCAACTCATGGCTGGGCACACAGGAAGCCTCCCTCCCCTCTTGACTTTTGAAGGACCTGCATCGAGGGGTGGGGGGAAACCCTCCTGCTTGCCTCCCCTTCAGGCCACCAACTCACAGCTGGGCATGTGGGATGGCCCCCTCCCCTCCTGCCTTTTGATAGGCCCTGCATCAAGGGGTGGGGGGAACCCTCCTGCTTGGCTCCCTTTCAGGCCACAAACTCATGGCTGGGCGCATGGGATGCCCCCTCTTCTGTTCAAGTGTTGAAGTAATATGAAGGCAAATTGTGATGGTTTTAAGGGTGGCAATGCAGAGAAAACATTACAGAACTGTGGGTGTGATGCAGAATGCAAGCACATATCCCAGGACAAAATGGAACCGACTCCACAGCAGAGAGAAAGTGGATTATAAACCAGATGCAGAATCACCCACTGCTGTCCACTGCTCAGGAGCCATGAGCAATTCTATCAGCCAGTGATTATAGTAAATACATATTGTTGCCCTGCAAGGTGCATATTGCGCTCTTATGGACAAAGTTCATGAGTAATAAATCTGGACTGTGTAAGGATTGTGCAAATAGGGACTGAACTGTGTGGTGATCCAAAAAGGATGCCAGCTAGACACACACCCAGAAGCAGAAAGCTTTCCTGTGAGATGTTGTGCCAAGGGTTCCTGGAAGTTACCTGCCCTCTTGCCTGCTGTAAGATGGACCAACTCCCTAACCATGTGAAGCACTGTATACCCAGAGAGAAGACCAGAGACAAAGAAATCCAAATGCCATGAGAAGCATCTTCCAGCACATGCAGGCAGCATTCCCCTCCCCCACAAAACTTCACCTAGCCGAAAGTTGACAGACAGAAGACAATCATGGAATCTCATGAGTCATAATCCCTTCAGGTGCTACTGTTTAGCCCAAAGTTACTAGATCTCAATATTGTCCACTCCCTTAACCCTCTCCCCCTAAAGCCTGCTCCAATAGGATGTTTTGGGGATGGACTAGTAGGAGGTGGGCCAAGACATGTGACCAGCCTGGCCCAATCCCCAAAGCCCCACTCTTAAAAGGGGCACCCAGCCATGTGCTCTTTCTCTCTGCACCTAAACCCTACCTATCTCACTGACTCTGGATTAGCTACCCAAGAGTCTTTCCACATGTCTATGCTGGTTCAAGACATGACCCCATTTCCCTATAGTCTCCCTCATTTTTTCCTGAGGATCGCTCCATCCCGTCATGGACAGGTAACAGTATTACCCCTCAATGAAACATCCTGCTAATGTGAAAGTGCTATCCTCTTCTATCTAATTTTCTTAGAACTGTATAATTGTAAGTGTGTTTGTGATATTGTATTCTTGTGATACATCTTCAGTAAAGGAAATCATTTTATACTGACGCCTTCCTTTGAGTCTATTCCAGGTGAGCTGGGAAGAAACGGGACCCCTGTATACACTGGTGCTTGTTCCTTTATTTGCCTATTGCCTCATGGTACATCTTAAATCCCCTAAATATATATCAGAATCAAGGCAATTTGGCTAACAATATCTTTTTAAAAAGTCTTACCATTTGTGTTTAAGTCATGTAATCAAAGTTATTTTATACATGCACATTTTGCACAGCCTTATAAGGATCATAGTTCTGCCCACATAACAATATGTGATCTTGGAACATTCTTGACCTTATTCCCACATTCTTTAACTAGATAGCTACTCACACCCACAACCCTTGGTATCATGTGTTCATTTGACTGGTTTCTCCATTCTTTTGCTATGACAGATGTAAAGCTATCTTTCTGCATTGCTTGGCCTTCACTTAGATTCCCCCCTCCTTTTCTTTTTAAGGCTTATGTGTATATGCCCACCCCTACAAAATTAGTTTTGGCCCATGCAAGCTTATTTCACAGTGAGTGTATTTTTAAAATGCCACAGAATGCATTGTTGTTTTTGCTACACAGTGATCTCCCTCAAAGCATCAATATAATGGTAAAGTAGTCTTACAGGAAAAAATACTATCTGCAGTTCCTTCCTTTTGTTTTTTTATTTCAGAAAAAGATATTTTCTATTAAGTTGAAATGGTGAAAGTGTTCAGATGAACTAACATAGTTACTCAACTCTTTCAGATTTCAAATTGATATATTGTATAATTAAACTATTGGGCAGCGATACTGTAAACTGCACACATAAATCACTTTGATCTTAAAAACTCTTTTCCAAACAGCAATTTATCCTTTTCTTGCAGCTTATTTTTGTTTGGTCTAGAATAACAGGAAAAAAGTGGAATATATTTGAATAACACTTGCATATCTTAGAGATTTATTGTAAAACTGACAAATGAATAATGTATACCTACTCAACTGGAAATTTGTAGTGCATTATTAGCCAGAGGCTCTAATCCAGCAAAAGCATCTGTACTTTTTTACGTAAGCCACTCTTCTGGACTCATCACCCAACTACTCAAAAGGTTTCTGAACAAGACATTGGAGGGGAAGGACCAGTCTTGCATCCAGCATCCCTATCCTTGAAATCAGAAATCCTGATACTTGACAGGGCCCTGGTGCTGGATCTGAGTCAGAGGGTAGATCCCACAGAGGGTAGATCTCACAGTAAGGAAGTGGAGCCCAGCTGTTTGGGATATGTCTAGGACAGAGTCCTCCCAAAAAGCTGTCTGTTTCACCTAGGTGTATCACCAAAAGAAAACATCCAAGTGGGTGGGTGAATACTCTTAGCCTTGCATTTCAGGCAATCAGCCCCAAAAGAAAGTGAGAGGCTGGGCTGTTTCTCTTTTACATTCACAGTTGACAGCCCTAAGGCTAATTGAACACATAATTCCAGCTGCAACTACAAAAGCAATTCTGAATTGGAGCAATAGTTTATATTGGGGTGGCCAAACTTGCTTAACATAAGAGCCACACGGAACAAATATCAGGTGTTTGAGAGCCACAAGACATGGAAAAATATTACATACCCATTGTTATTGGAAAATATGCAAATTTACTTTTTATTAAAATTAAATGAGACTGCCAAAAATAAAAACAAAAGGGGTAAAAATAGATACCGATAATTATATTTATTTGTCCAATGATATTTATGTTTGCTAATGATATTTATTTTTCTAAGAGAGAAAGAGAGAGAGAGGTGGCAAGAAAGAGAGAAAGAAAAAAGAGAGAGAAACAAAGAAAGAAAATAGATGGGGGAGGGAAGGAGAGGTGGAAAGAAAACAACTTTAGCTTTAAACACATCCTCCAAGCCCACCCCCCCATGCTGCCACATCAGCTGGCTTGGCTTGGAGAAGGCATTTAACGAGACAAATACCTTTTCCAAGCCTGCCGGCAAGGGTGGAGGGCTTTGAGAACACATTTTAAGTTAAAGTTGCTTCTTTTCTCTGCTTTCCCCTACCTCAAGCCTGTCATGAGCAACAACAACAGCGCTGAGTCCCTGCCTGAGTTGGCATTGCAGCCAGAGGCGCCGGCTGTCAGACTCCTGCAGCAATCAGTTCTCAACAACTTTCATGCAAAGAAGTAAAGATTATTGAAACATTGAAGTATGCAGATGGTCTTTACACTTCTTGTGTCAGAACTGGCAATAAGCACATGAAGCAAACAGATATACATAATTCAAGAGGGTCTCCTGATGGCTTGGAGTCAACCACGGAATAGGTGAAAGCCCGCCAAAGCTAACGGGTCTATTTTCCCAAGAGAAAGCTGATGCTAGACACCAAGGCCAAATGCTCATGTTACAAAGATAAAGAAACACTGAAGGCACAGAGAAAAGAAACTTAACATTCCAGTGACACCCCCTCACTCCATGACATCTAGAGGCCTAGCTGACACCGGCATTGCCAGAACCAGAAGCTGACCCCTCTGACTCCTCACAAGTTGGGGTTTTTTGGCCCCCTGAAGGGGATTTTTTAAATTGCTTTTCTAATAACTACAAACAGAAAATTAAGAAAGGGAAACTACAATCTAAGGGTGAAAGTAAAGAAAACCCTCTAAAAACCCAAGAGATGGTGATCATACATATATTTGCAAAATTGCCTTTAAGCTTAAAAACAAGTTAACTTTCGTTGAAAATGTTCATCTATTTAAATATTTAGATATTCATCAACAGTTCTAGTTTCATAAAAAGACTGTAAAAAGATATACAATATGCTTGTTTTAGATACTCCAGAGTAGATTAACAATCTATTTCCCCCCCCTTTCTGTGTCTCAATTGATAGCTTTGTTTGGGGGCAGCAGCCCCCAATTTAGAGTCAAAGTCTTCTTCAGATGATCCAGCCTCTCCTTCTTCTTCGCTTTCTTTGGCAGCATCGGTCGCACCTTCTTCTGCTGGGCAGCTATATTGATGCAAAAACTCGCAAGTCTTTTCAACAGAGTCAATCCCTTCTTTTCCATTTGCATATTTAAAGATTAATCCCATCTGTAGCAGACATTGTGCTTTTATAGAAATAAAACCAAATCTCTGTATTTCCTTCTTTTCCTCCTTATCTCAAATAGAATGTCTTTCAGTACTCTTATGTCTTTGTCTTTTATCTTCAAGGTTGCGCCACTAGATGTTTTCAGTAGTTGATCTCTCACTTTTCTTTGAGATAATCTTATTGTAACTTCCCCTGGCAGATTATTCTTTCTGATAAATTCTGTATACGATCTATGGACCGTATCAATTTTGCTTTGAAGTTGATCCGATGTCATCTCTGCCAAGGGAGCTAATACATCGCCAACAATCTGTTTCAGATTCCCTCCTTTCTCTTCTTGGACACCTTGAAGTCTCAAGACATAGCTCGCCCTGTCCATTTGCAGCTGTAATATTCGAGACTCTTCGATTTAGCATTTCCCCCCCAAAGCCTGTAGTTTTTTATTCATCTTTTTTGAGTTGGTATCAATCTCTTTAAGTTCTTGCTCCATTTTTTTATTTTTTTGTGTATTTGCAGCCATTTGTGCTTGTTGTGTATCGAGTTTATTGTCAGTTGCCACAATTTTCTCCAGTAGGGGGTGAAGTGCTTCCAAGAACAACCTTTGGAGTTCCGCAACTGAGTCCTGTTTAGGCACAGAACTCGCAGCGCTGGAACTTCCGGGAAGAAGCTTTGTTATCGCTTGTTTGTCTCTCTGGTCCTTCACAGGTGGCGCCATGTTTGAGAGTTGTTTACTTTTATTAAAAGTTTGTCAAAGTCTCTGGAAGTTCTTATATCATGAGGTAAGCTCTTACAATCTCTTTATTTTAATCCATTCGCTTTTTGTAGTGCCCCCCCTTTTTCTGGCTTAAAATCGCTTGTAAACAGTTCTTAGCGGAGGAGAGTCCCCTCCTCCCCCTTGTTTTCTTTCGGGAGGGCCATGCGGTTTTTCGTTGTTCTTGCTTGTACTTAAACTCACATTTTCAACTATTGTTTGCTTCTGTCTGAAATCGCTTGATCACCAAATGCTTGCTCCAGTGTGCTGATCTTGTTCCCATACAGAACGCTCCACAGCGGAACCGTTGGGGCTTGGAGTAGCCCCCCCCACCAGGTTATCTCACCAGAGGGGGGCTCTCTGGCCCCCATGGCTTGGAGCCCTTCACTCAGGCTCCTGGGGTGGTGTGAATGATCGTGCCCCTTCCCAGCCATGGGCGCTGGCAGGCTTCTCCTGGAGGTCCGGGGGAAAGCAACTGCCATGGCTATCACCGAGACCGGAAACCTGACTCCCCATAAATTGATAGCTTGCCAGCGCCTGAGTCTGTAAACCCCACACTTGGTCCTGCAGCAGCCGAGGAGGCACAGGTGCAATCAGGGAGCCCATCTGACTCACCTCTGTGTATGGTTCAGCTCACCAAGTCCTGAGTATTAGCAGGAGTGCTGCTGCCACCATGGGAAGCCTGGCCAGAGACCTATATAACTCCAACTCAGCATTGGGCTCTCGTGGAAGCAACGAGTCATCACTGTGCATACCTCACATCCACCTTTAGCTCCTGCCCTTGGACCCCCACCCTGACTCAGATTCCTGGCTCCCTGACCCCTGCTTTGGATGACCCCTCTTTCGGACTCACGATTTGGCTCTCGCTCTGACTCTCTTGGCAACGACCTTGGACCGGACTTGACTTCTGCCTCTCATCCCAAGTCCAGCCCATGACAAAACCTACCTGGGGAGGGGAACACTAGACCTATTAGGAAGTCATGCCTCTCCTTCGCTTCCCCAGCCACCGTTCTGGTAGCCACACAATATGTGTGAAAGAGCTGCATGTGGCCCCCGAGCGGCAGGTTGGCTGACCCTCATCTACATAAATCCAAAGTATAAATTGTTACCCACTCAAATTGGTCTTTTTAGATGAAACAAATTGGTCTTTTTAGATGAAACACTCTAAATCAGAAACAATTGTATATACACACACACATTGGTGAAATAAATATTTCCAAATGAGTACCCAAGAACTAATATTTAATAAGACAGATACCCAACTGTATTAGTTGGTACTGATTAGGGATTGCCAGCCTCCAGGTGGGTCCTGAAGATCTCCCAGAACTGCAGTTGATCTAGAGACTACAGAGTTGAATCCCCCTGGAGAGGTGGACTCTGTGGTATTATTACCTGCTGATCTCCCTCCCTCCTCACACTCTGCTTTCCCAATTTCCACCCCCCAGATATCCAGGAATTTCTCATTCCAGGGTTGGCAACATTAGGATCAATTTATTGAATACAGGGCATTCATGAAGAGAGATCTTTCCCACCTTCCCCTTCCCACCAGCAGCCCTCCAAATATGTTTATGGTGGGGGATAAAATGCCAATCACTGACAAAAGTAACATGGGTTTAGGATCTTCAATGAGGAGTGGAAATAGAGTGAAATCACCTTTTTCATTCTTCAGCAAGGTTTTCAGTGTGTTTAACTTTTTAAAAAGAGGATGGTTTCCATAGCCATGGGCTGGATCCAGTCTAAACTTTCTAATGACAGAATGGAAATTTCCTGCCTTCCCATTGCCATTGCAGCCCACTGATGACCACAAAATGCTGCTCCTGGGGCACAGAGGACTCTAAGGAATGAGGAATGTCATGGGAGGGGGTCTGCAACTGGAAGAGGAGAATTGGTGGCAACTGCCAATTTAGTCTGGATCCAACTCTAAGCCTTTATTGTAATTTCACATATGTTGACAATACTATGCTGGAAAAGCTGTATAAGCATTTTAACATAAATAGTATTGAGGGATTCCTACTCTGTCCCATGGCCATTGGCCTGTGGGGTTATGTAGGGTTCAGTCTTATCCCCCATGATGTTTAATATCTAAATGAAAGAACTGGGAGAAGTAATCAGGAGTTATGGATTGTGGTGTCACCATGGACTGTAGTGTCACCAATATGCAGATGAGACCCAGCGCTACCTTTCTTTTCCACCTAATTCTGAGGATCCTATTGATGTTCTGAACCATTGCTTGGAGTGAGTAATGGGCTTTAATTCTGACAAGACAGAAGTTCCCTGGGTTAGTAGAAAGGCAGACTAAGGACTTGAGATTATAGTTCCCTTGAAAAGCCAAGTTTGCAGCTTCATAGTGCTACTCAACATAGCACACTTAGAAAACCAGGTGGTTGCAGTGGCTCAGAATGCTTTTGTCCAGCTCTGGCTGGTTGGTCAGCTGCATCCATTCCTGGTTCAGTTAGATCTAGCCACAGTGATCCACGCCTTAGTTACAACTAGAGTGCACTACTTCAATGTGCTTTGCTTAGGGCTACCCTTAAAGAATGTTTGGAAGCTGTAGCTAGTATGGAATGCTAGAACTGGACTGCTGGTTGAGGTGAAGTACTGGATCGTATGACTCCAATACTACAGCAATTACACTGGCTATCAATCCACTCCTGAGCCCAATTCAAGTGTTGGTTTTGTCCTTTAAAGTCCTACATGGCTTGTATCTGAAGAACTGTCTTCTCCCATATGTTCCTCCTTGGGAATCAATATTGCAAGGAGAGGACCTCCTGACTGTCCCACCAGTCAAAGAAGCTTATTTGGTGGGCACATGAGAGAAGGCCTTTTCAGTGGCAGCTCTGCAGTTATGAAGGGAGGTGTGCCTGAGCTCCTCACTTTCGACTGAGTAACATCATGTGAATCTTATCTACTGTATCTGAGATTAGGTATTCTAAGGCTGTGTAGAGGGTGGAAGTGGTTTTCCTGAGTTTCCATTGCTCCTTAGATGCAAGAATTGAAAGAAAAAAAAATTCTGTGAAACCTTCCATCTCTGCCAGAGCTGGCCTGGCCACCTTGCATGGCACAGCAGGAGCAGGGAGCAATTGCCAGCTCTGTGGTGTCAACAGTTGCTACAGCTTTAGCACTTCAGTTCAAGATGCACCCTGAGCTCCAGCACTGAAATGAATTTGGAAACCTGCTCTGCATTATAGGAAGGAAGGAAGGAAGGAAGGAAGGAAGGAAGGAAGGAA
>NW_015170289.1:183832-217489 GCF_001447785.1 Gekko japonicus | reverse complement strand
ACCTGCTCTGCATTATAGGAAGGAAGGAAGGAAGGAAGGAAGGAAGGAAGGAAGGAAGGAAGGAAGGAAGGAAGGAAACAATAAACAATATTATAATGTAAACTGTCGGAAAGTGTTCATAACATCAGAAATTTCATAATCCCAGGGTAAATACAAAGAATAATATCTTACCACAAATCCAGGCTGGCAGTAACAAGTGTAACCCAAGCCTGGTTCATTTTGAATGCAGATCCCATGTATACAAGGGTTAGATGCACATTCATTGATGTCCTCTTCACAATGGAAGCCTTCCCAGCCTATCCAAATGGGGAAAAAAAGTGTGTGCCTCATTGACTTTTCACCATGCAGAAACCACACTAAAAGTAATTGTCTAGGTTTATTGGGGGGGGGGGACTCAAAGTGCACACACTGTTCCATCAAATGTAACTTTTGCTTTTTAAAATGAAAAGTAGCTCTGAGAGGTTTCAGCTTTGAGAGTTCAAGATTTTTAGAGGGGTGAGCTTCTCCCTTGAACCATTTTTCACTCATAATTATTCCCCATAAGCTCGGTTTCTGTGGAGGGGGGTGAAATTAATGGAATGTGATTAAAGGGCCCCAACTTGAACAAAATTTTACCTTTACATCACTACATTTTTGAAAGTGAAAAACACTCCCAGTAGGATCTTCAGTTATCAGTTCCATACTCTTTTCTCTCCTCCTTGCAACATGCATTTGAGGAAAGAGAGGAAAGAAGGAAAACAGAAGCAAGGAGGTTTGGGGAAGCAAGCTGACTAAGGCCAATTTCTGCATCTAGCATTTGCTCCACTGTTATACCAAACCCACACTGGAACAGAAATTCCCATCTACATTGCATGCCACTTTCACTTTGACTGAGTGTCGCATTTTATGGCAGAGTCCAGACTGCATGCCACTTTCACTTTGTTTGATCTCTGGTTTTATGGTGGCTGTCTACATAGAGTTTTGGCTGTTTTATGGCCATTCGGGGGTGACTGCAGTCAGTACGGTGTTGACCCGGTGTAGTTGAATGTGGTTTTGAACCACATCTTTTTTCTGTTCCAGTGTGGGTTTGGTAAAACAACTGAGCAAATGCTAAATGCAGATTGGGCCTAAGAGCCCAACCAAACTCTGGAGAGGAAATCAGCTCACTTTATATGTAAATGGCATGCTTTTTCCAAAGTAGAAAAAATTGTTTCTGAATACCCCAACTAAAAATTCAGATTCATATCATAACTATCATCTTTTCTGTATTTCATTAGTTATGAAATACATAATATTTTTTTTACTTTAAAATATTGTTTCAGAGGAAGAACTCAGAGCAGCATCAAAACCTCCATGGACAGCTCCAAGAGGCATTTTTCTAAATCCCAAAGGAAGGAAAGACTGGGAATAGGGATGTATATTTGGATATTTCTGGTCTGAATATATATCTGAAAAAACCCTTGCTATTTTTCAGATATATTTAGGTATCCAAAGAGATATTACTGAATACCCGTGGAAGTTAAAACTGATTTTTTTACCCACTGGCCTTTCCCATACTATGATGCAAGATAACTTTGTTCCTTTATGGCGAAAAAAGATAGAAGATAAACTGTCCTGTTATGGTTTTTCAAAACAGTTTATACTATCTTTGGGACATGATCAGGCTAGATCTGTTCTAAAACAAAGAATATTAGATGTTGAACGACAGATGGAAGTGAGCAGGATTAGGAGCCCTGTATTTGATGTAAGTACACTTAACAAGATAGTTTTGAGACCTTACATCAAATATTTAGATTTCAGCAATTATAGAAGAATTTTTACCCTATTAAGATACGCTTTACCCTCAGCCATAATGGAGGCCAGATTTACTAGATCACTGAAGAAAAATTGTATATGTGGAATAGGAACTGATGAAACATTGGAACATGTAATTTCGATTGTATTATATATCATAATATTAGGGAAGTTTTGATTAAGGCTATAGTTCTCCTTTCCAGGTCATAATAGAAGGATACTTTTGTCAATTATGCTGGCAGGAAACAATCAAAAGATGACCAGGATGGTTGCCAAATTTGGTTAGTTGGCATACCAAACTAGGAAAGAGATAAAGTGCAGATAGGTCTAAATCTAATTTCTGATCTTAAATATTGATTTTATCATTTCTGTATTTTAAAGTTTTTTAGACTCCTATTTATAATTTTAAATGCCATTACATTTTATAATTTTATTGCTCCCTTATCTGTACTTATTTGTTTTCTATTATACTGGTCCATGACCGTAATAAAGAATGATAAAGTGATATTCCTGATTCTCAGAACACCAGTAATTGAGTCCCAAATGTTTCTAGAAATATTGGAAATATCCAGGGTCATCATTCTAAGGGTTCCTTCCATTTTAGAGGTTTCTCAGGCAATGGAGGGGGGGCACCTCTCCTAGGCAATGGGGCCAGATGTTAGGGAGAGAACTAGAACCGTCTGCCCAATCATGATGATTTTCTCATAGCCCTTCATGGATCTCTGAGCATGTGTGAACAAGAATAAACAGCAGGCCTGCTACATTACCTCATTTCAAGGGGTGACCAGAAAAAAGCCCACAGAAAAAAACCCATGGTCATAAATGCTCACAGGAAAAATGCCATAATGGAAATAAGCCCACATGGAAATAAGCCCATATGCATAAAAGCCCACATGGAAAAAAGCCCACATGGAAAAAAGCCCACATGGAAAAATACCATGTAAAACACTACAGATATTTATAATTGTGGATAACCATTCATCTCCATTTATGAGAATGAACAGGTATTACCTGTATTCACATGCAACAATTTGTGTTGTGATTTTATCAAGTATAATTAAATAATAATTTTGCTATGTTATTAAGTGACCTGCCTGTGCATTAGCCAGTGTTAGTTTGTGGCAAGCGAGGTTCCTCTGCAGTCCATCATATAGAGACCACACACAGGTGTTCCCTCTAAGATGAATGAGTCTGAGCTAACTAGCTCACAGGTTTTTAGCCTCCAGCTCACAGATTTTTGTCTCAGCTCAGGAAGGATGGCTCCAGAGCAAACTGATTTATGCAGTAGCCAAATTGCTCGCTCACAACTGTAATGCCAGTAGCTCACAATGTAGAGTTTTTGCTCACAGGACTCCACACCTTAGAGGCAGTATTGCCACACATTGGGATGACTGCTGTGGAATAGGAAATTAAGAGCACTACAGGACATTGTTGCCACTTCTATTGCTATTTGTTATTTAATGTTGTCTTATGGTTTTGTTATCTTAAGCTAAGCTTCATAGATCTATGAGGCCTTAACTACTTCTACTATTTAGGAAAGAGAAAGAGGAGGAGGCAGTGGCAGTGGCAGTTGCAGTAGCAGCAGCTGAGGAGGCTGGGTAACATAATTAACATAAGAAGAACCTGGCTGGATCACACCAGTCCCTGCATTTGGGAGGGGCTGATCTTTTAGTTTCACAATTGGACCAGAGATATAAAAGGAGTAGCCTGGTGTGGCCCAGGCATTTTATTATCCAGACCCTGAAGAAAGCAAGACTTTTTACGTAGGTAAGTTCTCCACAATGGAGACCAAAGCAGATTACATCATTCTCCTCTACCTCTTTAGATCTGCACAATAACCCTGTGAGATAGGTTAGGCTGAAAGTCTATGATTGGTCTGAAATCACCTTCTCAAGTTCTACAGCAAGAACCTGGGTCTAGCAAACCCTGCTCTGAATTGCTAACTCCCATGCCTAGGGTAGCCAACCTACAGGTGGAGCCTGAATATTGCCAGGTATCACAACTGAACTCCAGACAACAGATCTCTCCCCCCCACCCGGAGAAAATAACTGCTTTGGAGGGTGGGCTTTATGGCATTCTGTTCAGCCGAGGTCTCTCCCCTCCCCAAACTCTGGCTTCTGTAGACTCCATCACAAAATATCCAGGAATTTCCCAACCTGGAGTTAGCAATCCTAGTCAGGTCTAGTCCCAATGAGTTCCTCACAAAGGCCTGGACAGAATTTCCTTCCTTTGTCTTTTTACTGACAGAATCAAGCTTGGTTGCCTAGCAACAGCCACTGAGGGATAAGTTAGTCCCACAGGAGCGAA
This sequence comes from Gekko japonicus, assembly GCF_001447785.1. NCBI lineage: Eukaryota > Metazoa > Chordata > Lepidosauria > Squamata > Gekkonidae > Gekko > Gekko japonicus. The sequence continues at coordinate 213,409 of NW_015170289.1, read as the reverse complement.
CCCAGCACCCAACCAATGGCACATGAGTACTCTTGAGTGGTGGTTGAATGGCCAATGGCTGATGGAGTGCATAGCACAGCCAATGGGAGAGTTGGAAATGGCCAACGTGTATGACAATTATACTTGATAAAATTGTTGCATGTGAATACAGGTAATACCTGTTCATTCTCATAAATGGAAATGAATGGTTATCCACAATTATAAATATCTATGGCGCTTTTCATGATATTTTTCCATGTGGCGTTTTTTCCGTGTGGGCTTGTATGTATATGGGCTTTTTTCCGTGTGGGCATTTTTCCGTGTGGGCTTTTTTCTATCTGAGCTTTTTTCCTATGAGCAGTTATGACTGTGGGGTTTTTTTCCATGGGTTTTTTTCCTGTTGGCTTTTTTTCCTAGAACCATTTCAAAGCTAGAGGGGTTTTTTTTTGGGGGGGGGGAGTACTGGTGTTGCCTGTTCCATTCTGGTCTGTGCCTTGCATTTCTGCTGCTTGCTGTTGTCTGCTACCTTCAAAAATTGTTTGCCTACAGTGGACTGTTTTAAAATATTTCAAGGGTTGTTTTTTCCCTCTGTGTGTGGGGTATTTTCTTTGCTTTGGCCTGAGGAGTTGTCGTTGGGGGAGGACAGAGCATTTGTCTTCTTGCTAGTTCTTTTTTCCTTGGTTTTGTTTTGCACTATTTTTAAAAAAGGTTTTAAAGGTCTGTGCTGTTTTGTTAGCATCTCTTCTTTTGGCTTGTTTTAGATATTTTAACTGCTTTGCATTTTCTCTGTTTCTGAAAGTTGTTGTTTTTTTCCAATAATTTTAAAGGGTTTGTGCTGGAGAGGGTTCTGTGCTAGAAAGGGATTTTTGTTTTAAAACGTTGTCTGTCTGAATTCTTCTGGATCTTGTTTTACAGGTGTTCTTCTATAGCTGTTTTCAAGGTCTTTCTGTGTTGTGTTCTTTTAGGGACAGTGGTTTTGTAGAGTTTTGTGTAATCCTGTTGTTTTTTAAACATTTCATTGCTGTAGCTGGTTCTGAAGAAAATTTCTAATTAGATTTTAATAACAGTTTACTGTAGGTAGGGTTGCCAGCTCTGGGTTGGGAAATGACTGATTTTGGGGGTGGAGCCCAAGGAAGGAGGGATTTGGGTAAATGCAGTAAAATGCCATATCCACTTTCCAAAGTAGCCATTTTCTCCAGGTAAACAGATCTTTGTCACATGGACATCAGATGTAATTCCAGGAGATCTCCAGTCACCTCCTGGAGGCTGGCAACCCTGACTGTAGTTTTGGGGTGTGATCGCACCGCAAAATCTGGGATGCGTAGTGCACCCATGGCCAACCCGTGGCATCCCGCCGAAGATGCGCAGTAAAAAACTACCTCGGAAAGTGCACTAGTATCCAGAAAATGTGGGGCAGGGGTGGGCGTGTGAGCACTGGAGCGCTAGTATCCCGTGGCATTCGGCGCCCGTCCACGTCCCGTCGCAAACCAGATGTTTCTTCTAAGCGCATGCACACAAACACATAATTGAAAGCAGTGCTGCCCCGCGGAACTGCGCATGCGTACAATGCAAAATGCTTGCCGCGCCGCTTCTTTGCCATGCTCCAGCATCACTGTGTGATCACCAGCTAACAGCCTAAGCACGGAGACTTGGGGGACCGTGTGATTAGGCTACCGCACTTTATTTTGCTCTGGGGCAAACAGCCACGCCTTCCCCCCATGTTATCTGGCCCGTGTGACCAGGGCCATTGATTCTGTTTGTGCTTGGAGGCCTTTGGCCAGTGGATGATTTTTTGTGTTTGACTATTTGCTTCTCTGCCCTATGGGACATAGCTGTTACCAGCTGTGATATCTAAGCTTTGTTCTTCCTGTATCCAGGTATAAAGTTAAGGGGCAGCCAGAAGCACAAGCTTGTGACCTTAGATGAGCTGGCCCACTGAATCCAGGAACAGCCCAAAATATATAGTTGGATATTTCTTGTTTTATATAAATTGTACACCTTTTTTTCTGTTGTATATTCTGTTGTATATTTTCTGTTGTATATTGTTATTGCTTTAAGCCACTTTGGGTCCCTTTGAGGGACCCCCCCCCCCCAGTAAATATATGTGCTAAGTAAGTCTCCTTGTTTCTTTGTTGTGTACAGCAGGGGCCTGTATTGTCTATTAAGCTGTGTTCTTCACAGAGTATGGAGCATACTTGTGGACAATGGACTATAATTTCAAGAATGCTGAAACTGGTTATGTATGTATGTTCCTCTGCTTCCTTTGCCAAAATAAATATGCTTTCAAAATAAGTGCTTTCTTTTCTTGTCTACATATATGCCACGTGCTTTCATTTACTCTAAAAATATTCTTTTTTACTTGTAATACAGTTCCTAGCATTACCAACAGTAACAGATTTGGTATGCATGTGGTGCTAAAAATGGATGGGGGGTTATAAAAATTGGGAAGAGGGCATCTTCAGTTGATGGAACTCATGAGATGGCTGCAAATTAACCACCAAGTTGTGTGAGAGTTTTAGACCCTTTCATGGAAAGGGTGCTTGCTGTGTGAAAAACAATCTCTTATCCTGTTTTCCCCCCCAAGAACAATCCATCCTTTCCCTTTGAGGCTGGCCTTTGGAGAAAAGGAGCAGGGTGAGTTCTTCGGGAAGAAAAATAGCCTGAGATGAAAGCTGCCTCTAGTACAGGACCCACATTCTTCATCTCTATTGCTCTTCCTTAAAATGGAGGGAGGTATTCATGCACAACTGTGCTTTGACCCCCCATATTCATAAAGGAAAAGGCTGAATATAAATATGACTTAACGTGACCTGCTACTGTGTCAAGCACTTAATATATCCAGAATATTAAGGAAATAATAGAGTTAGGTTGTATTTGTGCTCCAGATGTGTCATTAGGAACAGAAATTCAATTGCATGATTGATTCATGCTTCTGCAATTATTGTGCCCATATAATGCCCCGTTATCTTTGGAGAGTTCTATGCCATTAGTTGGTTGAAGCTCCACACCATGAATGGAGCAAGTTCATGGAAGTACATGTTTGCCTTTGTCACTCTCCAAAAGCAAAGCCACCTGACCTTCTTCAAAAGCCCCTGCCCTCATCCAAAATACATTTTTGAGGAATGGGAACAACATGGATTTTGTGTCTGGGGCGTGCAATGAAAGATGAAATCGACAGAAATTGCTCTCCTCTACTATGCTGTCTGATCCACAGAACAGCTGAGGCATGACTAGAAAAGGTGATTACTGCCCATTATCCCCTGTTATTGCAGCCCCCTAAATTGCACATCAAACTGTTCTGAAGTTTATTCAGCCCTTATGGGGTAGAAGGGGGAGAGAAAACTGGAAAAGAACCCTTCTACAAACAGAAATAATTATATTGGATCAGAACCTCCTCCCCTTTTGCATACATTCAAAATAATGTTACTGCAAAAACTAATTGTAATATATGATACTAGGAAAAAGGCCTGTTGTGGAAATAAATACAAAGGCCTCTAGAAAGAGGCTCTGGGCGGGTGCCCCGGCCTTGGACACTCAGTGTCAATTTGCCGTGGTGACCTCAGCAGGGTATAATGACACTGAGTTCACCATTTTCTCCAGAGGAACTGATCTCTGCTACCTAAAGAACAGTTGTAATTTTGAGTGATCTCCAGCCCTCACCTGGAGATTGGCAACGATAGTTTCCCAAAAGGGAATAGTTGTTTTGGAGGTCCCACGCCTCCTGAAACCTCACCCTCTCCAGGCTCCATCCCTCGCATCTCCAGGAATTTCCCACCTGGAGTTGGCAACCCTATCTCCTTCCCAGCCAATCATCAACCTACCTTTATTTCCCCCTCACTCTTCAGCTTCCACCCCCCACACACCTGCAGCCTCTCCCGTGCTCTGAAGCCCTGATTGCTACGTCACATTGGCTGTCATACGGGGGCCACCTCAACAGCATATAAGGATCCAGAGCCCACCATTTTCTCCAGGGGATCTGATCTCTGCCATCTGGAAAGCAGTTGTAATTCTGAGTGATCTCCAGCCCTCACCTGGAGATTGGACACATTTTACCTCATAACAGCAGACTGTTTAGAATGTTAGAGGCAAAAGCCAATCAAGTCGCATATGCAAACGACCTCTGTGTTCCGAGACAAAGGCCAATGAGGCTGCATATGCAAATAACCTCTGTGTTCTGACTGGCTATGGGGGGGGAGAGGAACAGCAAACTGTTTAGACTGTTGGAGGCGAGACTCAAGCAATGCTGCCAGTGGATAGGGACAGATTCTGAGTGACACACCAGGGCGCCAACCAATTCCGGATCATGTGGAATGTTCTAGAGAAGTGCTACCACCATTCGGCTTTTATTTATAAGGGAGATGCTTCTCAAAAGTATTCCCACCTGCTATATTTATTGGGCACAATCGAACCTTGCTTAAGAACATTTAAATCCCATTGATTTCAGTATGAGAGGTTTGAGCTCATGTTTAGATCTCCCCCCTTAAAATCAATGGACGTTTAATATACTAAATTTTGGCAGGGTCGTGTCCATTGTTTATTAAGTGCCTAACTGAAAAGGCAGCTTAGAGATTTAAGGGACAAGCTTACAATATTTAAAAGAGACATGACACAAAAAGTCAAGAATCCACAGATCTTCTTTAGACACTCAGGATGCTTGGCCATGCCAAGTTAGATCTCGAACAGCAGACCACCCATAAAGCCATAAACGTATGGAATTTCCTTTATTTCAAAAGGGACTTTGCTATATGACATGAAGAAAAGAACTTCTGTCAAAGAAGTCCAAAGGAAAGGGAATAGAAGTGGAAAGTAATTGAGGGGATTGGAGGAGGAGGAGGGGCGATGGAGTAGCGAGGTGGTCAGAGAATCCAGAGCTCTGGATCTCACCAACATTTGGAGTCTTTTTAGGGGACTTTCTTGACATTTCTGGACTCCTCCAGATTTGACAAGGGTCCACCAGTTCCTCGGGAGTAGGAAACTGGAAGCAGAAGACTTAAACTGAGCTTCCTGTTTGCGGCAACAACAGGTGAAGTTTCAGTTTGTCTTGAAGCAGAAGCTCCAGAAGGACCGGTCACGCAGTTCGCGGCTAGATAGCTACATCAAGCCCCGAAAAGAGCCTCCATACCTCGCCACAAATAATCTTGGCAAAGACTCCGTAAGCAACCTTATCTTCTACTTTAATAGTTAAGCCCATAGACAGACACTTGATTGCCCCTATAAATCTGTCCAGAGACAAAGGGGGGGGGGACTCTCCATCTGGCGGCCACGCAAAGTTTTGGATTTTATTACATCAAACACGCAGGGGAAAAACAACAACATTTTGAAATGTTTTACCTGCTATTTGGAAAATATTGTTACAGCAACTTATTTCACTCTTAAAGAACTTTGATGGAACTATTGAAAGTGAAACAGGCTAAAAGTTAAGCCAAAATGGCGCTGACACAGCAGTTTCTTTGTCTGAGTCTCTCTATGCGTAATTAGGCTGTGAATGTTGTGTCTGTTAAGGAGTGAAACAGCTCTCGTAGCTCCATTGGAGACGAAGGATTCTAGGACAGATGAAAATATACAACTGTTCTCAGATGATAAATGGGACTGTTTAAAATGTCAATTGATGGAAAAATTACAAATGCTGTTATGGAAGCTTTGGGAGAGTATGGACAACGTAGGCTGTTTGTTTTTGTACACAAACAGGCCAGAAGAGAATGAGACATTCAAAAATCAAAGACATAAAAGAACAACAATTTTGATGAGACATTTTCAAAGAAAGCAAGAGAAATTTAAATTTTATAAACAAACGGAAGTAGCACTCTCTGACAGTTAGCATGGCTTTATTAGCAGAAGAGATAAAGATAGACAAAACTAGAACTTTTAAACTGATGAAATCTGTATATTTACTGTGTGCCTTGAACCTGATTTACACGACTAATTGATATCCGATTGATTTATTAATATAATCTGAAGCAAAGTTTTTTAATCCCTACAATATCTTGAATGATTAATGAAAGCTAAAGATATGGGCAGTCTGAAATTGTTAGAGGGGATAAGTGGAAGTAGCACTCTTTGACAGTCTGTATCGTTTTAATTGGTTGAAGGGATAATGATCTACTGAAACTGGAACTTTTAAGCTGTTGAGAACTGTTTAACTATTATGTGTTTCTACACCTGATTTACATTGTTATTTGATACCCAATTGATTTATGAATATAACCTGAAGCAAAGTACCTCCAACTTTTGCATTGTCCTGACATAATAATGAAAGCTATAAAACATGGACTTTTAATTTGAAATATTTTATTTTCTGTACATGTAATATCCTAATTGAAGGAGGATGAAAAGATATGGGCAGTCTGAATTTTTAGAGAGGAATTGCAGGGGAAATATAATTAAAGGGTTACTTATCTAGAGAGAAGACCAGATGTTTCAGGACAAGGTGTAAGCTATATGGCTTTGTCAGTGTGAGAGCTGGATTGTAGAGAAAATATAACATATTATGTTTAGGCCTGCTAGTTAATGGGATTTTGAAAACTAACAATGTTAAAAATGTGAAAGAATATTTAAAGGGAATAGATTGTTAATTTAGAAGAAATATATGCTTTCTTTAGCATAGTTAAACTGATGTTATGACTTTTTCTTTTCTGTTATTTTTATATTGACATAAAATAGAATAATAATAGTATAGTACTGATAAAATGAAATATAGCAGATAGAATATTGATAAATTGGTTTTACAAAAAGAATAGATACTTGTATGTTATTGAATACAAAATAAAACAAGGGAGGGAAATGGGAAGCTGTATGCAAATATGATGAGGTGAGCAAGATATTTGGCTTGCTATTTTAAAATGTATGGCTCTTTTCTATGTAAATTTTTGAATAATAATAATAAACTTTGCCCAATTTGGGCAAGTAAAAAAAAGTAATTGAGGGTTAATTTTGGACAAGATCTAAGTGCTTAAAGAGTAGTATCTCTGCTTAGACTTTCCCTGTCTAAGCAAAGGAATTAATCCTTAAGCACTTAGATCCTGTCCAAAATCTCTGCTGACAGAAGGGTTTCTATCAGCAGATCATGACGTTTCCACCGCCCCCAGAATGCCCCCCCAAATGCTGCTACTAGGGGGTAGGGGACCATCTGGAACTGCATGAAATCTGGAGGTCTGCCATGGGAGAGAGGACCAGTGAAAACCCCTCTGCACACATGGAAATGAGTAGCAGGTTCCAAACCATTTTCAGAAAGGCACTATAGTTCTGCCTGATGACCATGTACCATGTAGCTGAGCCCATTCAATAAATCTGCATTCCTAAACTGTCCAAACCCAAACACTTTATTTCACAATTTTATTTTACAACAATGTTTAATCAGTGATGAATTCTGTCCATACATGACATAATGACTTTAAAGTGCTAATTAAACCAAGTGCCTCTATTTTTGGACTCCATACACTACTTTAAATGTATCCAGTAGCTGCTATTGGAAAATGACTTTTCACTTTGATATTCTTTTGATCAAGAAGTTACGTCAATTTGCACCTAAGAATCACTTTAGATGCCAAAATTCCTGATATATTACATTCAATTTGTGGAAAACATTACTCCTCAGCTTAATTCCCAGTACATGTCTTACTATCTGGCAACAGAAAAAGTAATGTTAGGTGCAATTAAAAATCTTCAGTAGTGACAATGATGAAGCAAATATGCTTCTTCCAGTGGTTACCTTCCTGACATTTGCAGAAATATCCGTTAATAAGATCTTCACAGACTGAGTCATGTAGGCAAGGTGATGAGGCACACTCATTAATGTTCATTTCACAAAAAGCACCAGAGAATCCCTTTGGGCATCTGAAGAAGAAAAAAATCCATAGCAATTCAGTAATAGTATATCTTAACATATCTTGATGCTGGAATAAATAGGGTTTTACTGACATAATTGATCTTGGTTTATTCTAGTTTTGATAGATTGCACATTCAGTGGTCGCTATCTCTTATTCATTCTCACACCAAGGTGACTAAACCTTGGCCCCAAAACTATTTGTTCAGACTTCTAAATAGTCAGTTACAGAAGTGCTGGTATATGTATAGAAACACCTACACACACTCACAAGATAACACATGCTAAAACATTTAAAGAGTTAGATCAGTGGTAAAAGAAAATGCTTTCCATGGAGAAGGATCAGCTTCAGTCCCCAGCGTCTCCACTTAATAAGGATATCAGTTATCTTCTCAGGGCTGGCAGAGACATCAGCTTGAGAACTGAGCCCCTACAGTTGACATAGACAGTACCAAGACAGGTGATGGACCAATAATCTTACTCAGCTTCATACATCCATAAGACAGCTTCATATGTTCATATATCCAGAGCATATCAACAAAGAACAGCTGTCTTCTGGTTGAACAACTCCATTCAGTATGTCAGGAGACCTGCAATTTTCCAAATGTCAAGCTACCTTTCTCACCTCCAATTCTAATCCATTGTTCTTTGTCTCTGTTTCTTACCTGCAGCCTTTTCTTATCTCTTCTCATCTATCTGGTGACATTTCACAGTTTATGAATAATTTGTATAACTGCCAAGTTGAAGACTACAATCTAAAAAAACTGGCTTCCTCCAACTGAGCAGTTTTCTGGGTTATTCAGGAGGTCATTAACAGCAATTAACTTGATTAAGGCCATACTTATAGCCTCTTGTTTACCTGTAGTTCAGGTTCATTCTAACAGGAGAATTGAGATGAATGGATTTGCACATAGTATTAATTTGTTTAAGGTGTGCATTCTCTCAGTGTCTCTTGATAATAATCCTGAGACAGAAAACAGCTGGAAGAACATTTCTTCCTCCAATAATTAGGGTTCTGAAGAGAGCAAGTAATCAGAATGAAATACATTGATCTTGAATTATAATGGAATAAGACAGTTTCCTGAAAAATTCTTTTGACATCCATCCTGATTTCTTTATCCCCTCTGTAAATCTGCATTTTCTGCACAGAATAAATCTTGTTAACTACTCCACTCTAACAGGCCAGTTCCATCACTGCAAATTTATATTGGGGGTGGCTATACATTATTAACAAGCTATGAAAAGTCACTGGCTAAATGTCATGGCAGCTGAGATATAGCAGCACCTTGGGATTCATATTGCAAACAGTTTAGTTTTAATCATCTTGGACCACAAGGTGCCTTGACATTTGAGGGGCAACTTTTCCTTTTTTAACTTCAACTGGAGTCAGATCTCTATTATCTCAGCTATAATTTCCAGCCTTGGCTGTGATAGAACCTTTTACCTCTTAAATTAAAAATGTGAAAAATCGATCTATCATGGACCTTATCGTTCATTTAATCAATGCTCATATAAGGCTTAAGGAGGGGGGGGGAATAACAAGCAAGGTCAGCTGATAATTCTAGCATCCTTCAAACAGCCAGAACAACATACCATGCAAATATGTGACCATTACATAATCATCATCGGCTAAACATTATTAGAAAGAGATGACATTTTTTTTCCTGAGGGGGGAGAAACTGGTGAACATTTATATTAGACTGCTATATCGAAATCCCATCCTATAGACACCTCCACAACATTCCAAAGTATGAGACTATAATGTTAAATTAAATCTACAGTTGTAACAGTGTATTAGTAAAAATCAGCATGTCTTGGAAAACTGAAGTAAGGCACAGCTGGAAGAAATATAACATGCCAACCCGGCTCTTCGGAGAGAGAACATTAGTCATAAGCTAAATAAAAGAAATAAGCACTTATGTTAGCAAAATAAAGAGTGTATTGTTCTAGGATAAAAAGTATGGTAGATGTTTTGAAATCCTATCTCTGTCAAGCAGACATTTGACAAGCTGAAAGTGCTTTCAGGCTCTCAAAAGTTACATAGAAATGGTTCAAGCTTGAAATTTTCTTTCAGTTCTTTTGATTTCTTTCATACTTTGTCTGGCTAATTTCTATTACTAATTTTTTTAAAAATTATCTAACTATTTTCTGTATCCACCCACAGACTAATTGCCAACTTCCCTTTAATATATAAATCAAACAGAGAATTCCATTTAAAAAGGACTAGTACAAAGCTTTCAATATTGCAAGAAACCTCAAAGGTTCTCCTCCCTCTCAAGCAAGGACTTTAAGTCTATGCCTATCAGTCTCATTTCATGCCTTACTTGTACTTAAACAAGCAGCGATAGGATTTTATTCATTGCTTTACATGTAGCTTAAGTTTCTTTCCACTGTAATTCCACTGTTACTTGAGTGGTTCAAAAAGGATGGGTAGGGAGGTTCCTTCCATATAATACTCAGCAGTGATGCAAGGTAATGTGAATTTTACAACTGCCATTTGTAGGATCAACACAGGAAACATGAGCAGAGCAAGTGTCTGACCAAAATATTGATTCTAATTATAATAATCATCTTTATAAAATTGTCCTTTGGAGTATAAGCAGTGGATGAAATATAATTCCCAAAGTACATCTCTGGAAGATAGCCAAGAATTTGGCACGTTACATAAGGCTGACATTTAGGAAAATATAATGCTTAGCCTGCTGCCAGCCTCCACCTTGTCAGCCAGATGAACCAAGTGGAAGGATGCCTGGCGTTCACTACCAATAAAATAAATGGTATTGTGAAGTACATTCCTCGGGGGGGGGGGGAATTCCTATTTTATTATTCTTGTTTGTTTGAAACAGACTATTAAAAACCTGAAAATAAAGAAGATATTCTTTACAAATGTTCTCAATTTTCCACCAGTCAAGTTATGGATTATTTAGCCTTGGCTGCAAATACAGACTGAAATAAATGCTCATCTTTCCTTCCTTACTCTTGACCTTTCTATGAATATTTAAGGTTAACTGAGAGATTTACAAGGCAATCCTAAGTAGAGTTACTTCCTTCTAAATTCATTGATTCATTCATAAATTCATTCATGCTTCCTTCTAAATTCATATGCAAATGTTTGAGCATGCCCAATAGGACAGAGTGTGGGTGTCCTTCCAGACATGAAATAGCCTAGACCGCAACTAACTGAACACCACTCTCATGAATATTAAACTGGAAAAACAAATTTCTTTAATGTTAACAGCAAACACCCAAGTAAAAACTCGATTGTAACATGAAAGACATGTCATATACAACAAAACAATTTTCTTTAATGTTACCCCCAAAAAACCACCAGGAAAAAACTTGGTTGCCAACATGAAAAAACATAACTTTCCCACACAAAAAACAGTGGTGGGCAAACTGGATGCCTTAGCCCCATGAAAAGAAGAAACCTTCAGGTAAGTACAATGTTTCATTCTCCTTCAGTGAGGGAAGGCATCCACACTGGTTATGTAGAAAAGATCAGTCAGGGTGGGTACTGTTTTTTCAGTTACTCATCCAGTACCCATTGTAGGACCCTCCTACCAAAGTCTGCCTCAATGGAGGACTGCTGATCAATTCTGTAATGTCTGACAAAGATAGAAAAAGTAGACCAGGTCACTGCCCGGCGTTTCTCCTCAATGGGAGCCCTCATGGAAAAAGCAGCAGACTTTGCAGCAGCTCTGGTAGAGTGTGCCGTCACACCTAGTGGTGCCCTGAGTCCCTGCACCTCATAAGCCTCTCTTATGCATCTCTTAACCCAAAAGGCTATCATGGTCTTAGATACTCTTTTTCCCAAGGTCTGATTCCCATAAGACACAAACAGAGCATCAGATATTCTGAAAGTCTCTGTTCTCTATATGTACCACCAAAGGGCCCTCCTAACATCTAATTTGTGCCATTGTTTCTCCTTAGTATGTACCAGGCGTGGACAAAAGGATGGTAATATCAACTCTTGGTTTAAATGGGAAAATGAATTTACCTTTGGCACAAAAGAGGGATCTGTTCTAAGGACCCAGATTCCTCCTGAAAAATGCACAATTCTTTTCTGACTGAAAGGTCCCCTAATTCTGAGACCCTTCTAGCAGAAGTGATAGCAACTAAGAAAGCTACCTTCCAAGATAGATGCCTTAGGGCAACTGCAGAAAGCGACTCAAAGGGGGTTCTAGTCAGTGTTTGTAATACCCTTGGAAAACTCTAAACTGGGAATCTGTGCTGAACTGGTGGAGCCAACTGAATGGTTCTTCTTAAATCCCTTTTAATGAGCTTATGTGTTGCCAATCTGCCCATTCCCCTATTACTGAGGACCACAGCTATGGTCGCCACTTGTCTCTTTAATGTGTTGGGTCATAACCCCGTTTTCCAACCCTCATATAGAAAGTGTTGGAAAACCCTCACCAGTATCTGGCTTCATAGGATCCACCCCCTAAACAACCACCCAACTGTTAAAGGTTTCCCAGGTGTAATTATATATATGTCTTGTGGCTGGATGTCGTGCTTAGAACATGATGTCTGCAATGTCCTTAGATAGTTCTAACTCCTGCCTTTCAGTCTCCATGCCGTCAACTGAAACCATTCTGGATCTGGGTGGAGGATGGGTCCCTGATGCAGTAAATCTTTCACACTTGGCAATCTCCATGGATCTTCTACTGACAGTTGAATCAGTTCTGAGAACCACATTCTCCTCAGCCAATATGGAACTATCAGAATTACATCTGCTGCCTCCTCCCTGATCTTTCTCAACACCCTGCTGATGATAGGGATTGGAGGAAAAGCATATAGAAGACCCTTCAGCCATCTTACATGGAGAGCATCTAGTCCCTCTGCTTCCCTCTCTGCGAACCTTGAGAAATATCTTGGTACATTTTGATTCCTTGCTGAAGCAAAAAGGTTCATCTGAGGCATCCCAAAGCGTGATGTCAGTCCCCTGAACACTCGGCTGTTCAGGGCCCATTCTGCTTGATCCACATCCTCTTGACTCAACCAATCTGCCTGGGTGTTGAATACTCCCTGTATGTGTTGAGCTCACAGACCCTTCAAATTCCTTTCTGCCCATGTAAGCATCTGCATCGACTCTAGGTATAATAATGTCACTCTTGTCCCCCCTTGGTGGTTTACGTGAGCTTTTGCTGTTGTGTTGTCCGTATGTACTAGTACAATTTTTCCTCTTATCATGTTCGCAAAGGCCAGAAGTGCCAACCGTATTGCTCTGAGTTCCAGAAGATTTATGCTGTTCTGTCTTTCTTGATTGGTCCATTTCCCTTGAACTGTCTTGTCCAAGCAGTGGCCCCCCCAACCCCTCAGACTGGCATCTGTGGTTATTGTCATGTTGGGGTTCTGAAACAATGGAACACCTTGTCCCAGGTTCATCGTGGATGTCCACCATTTAAGACAGTATCTCATTCTTGTTGTGATAAGAATGAATTTTTGTCTCTTCCTTACGATGTCATTCTGATATGGAAGTGCCCATTGTAACACTCTTAAATGAAATCTCGTCCATGGCACTAAATCTATTGTCGCAATCAAGAGACATAGTAGCCTGGCTAGTGTCACCAAGTTCTCTCTTTTTCACTGTCATAGAGAGGTTATCAGTGATCTGATAGTCGTCTGCTTCTCTGTTGGTAAAAAGACTCTTGCCAGCCTGGTGTCTATCCGGGCACCCAGATGTGTGATGACTTGAGACGGAACTAGTTGACTTTTCTGTGCATTGATAAGAAAACCATGAATCTGTAGGAAGTGTACCACATGGTTGATGTCTCTCTCACACTTCCCCGGGTCTTGAGATCTGATCAGGATGTTGTCGAGATAGGGATATGTGTGTATCCCTTCTCTCCTCAGTGCTGCTATTAATGTCACCAGGACCTTGGTGAACACCCGAGGTGATAATGATAGACCAAAAGACAGCACTCTGTATTGGTAATGTTCCCCTTGAAATGCAAAACACAGGTATTTCTGATGTTCTGGATGTATTGGCATGTGTAAGTATGCCTCCTTGAGGTCCAATAAGGCCAAGAAATTGTCTCGATGTAAAGCTTGAAGGATGGACCTTAAAGATTCCATGCAGAACTTTTGTTGAACTACCCAAACACTTTGAGGTTCAAAATGGCCCTCCATTCTCCTGATTTTTTCGGGACAAGAAAAAGGATAGAATACACTCCCTGGAAGCTCTGCTGAGTTGGGACTGTCTCTATCGCACCAATGTCCAACAGGTGCTGGATGGTTTCCCTCATATGGATCAGCTGCTCAAATTGCTTGGAACTAGAGAATGAATAAAACAATGTGGGGGTAGTGATGAAAACTGGATCTTGTACCCAGACTCTACAATAGAGAGGACCCTAGAATCTTGAGTGGTCCTTCCCCATTGTGGGACAAAATCTTGCAGTCTCCCTCCTATCATGGCGTCATGCTGCTGGCTTTTCCCCTTGACTGTTGTAGTCCTTCTTGGTTCCGGAGAACTGCTTACTCCGAAATCTTGACTGGGAGGAGGAAAAATGGCCTCCTCTATTGTCCCTGTAATCTCTGCCTCTGAATGGCAGCTAGTAAGGGCGAAAGGACTGGAAGGCTCTTGGCTTAAAGTCCTTCTTTTTGGAATCAGCTGATGATGGCATAGCTCGCTTCTTTTCCTTGGTCTCCAGTAACACCTTCTCCAAAGGACCGTCACCAAATAGAAGCAGTCCCGAAAACCTTTCTGTGGACAGGTTTGATTTTGAAAGTGAGTCCACTTTCCACTGCTTGAGCCATAGATTCCTTCTCACCACCACGTTAGCAGCCTGAGATCTAGCTGAATATTGTAAGCTATCCTGAGAGGCATCTGCTGCAAACTGGGCTGCACGCTTTATTTTGAGTAGGGATCTTTTTAGGCTGAGTGGATCTGGTTTAGGATCCTGAAGCAGATTGTCAGACCAAATCACTATGGCACGTAAGAAATTTGAGAGAACTGCAGACGCTCTAATGAACAAGGATGCTGCTTCATGTGCTCTCTTTAGCACTGTCTCATTTTTCCTATCCACCACATCTTTTAGCACATTGTCCCCATCTTTTGATAGGACTGCTCCTGAGTGCAGTGCCACAACTGGCGCATCCACTAAAGGTGCCTTCAACTCCTCCATGATCTTATCCAGACGGACATAAAACCTTTTGGCTATGGTCTGTAAGGTTGAACCACCCCCAGGCACAGCCCACTCCGACCTGATAACCTCCTCAAAATTTTCAGGAAAAGGACAACCATTTAATTGTTTATTTGGCTACTTGAAGCCTCTGGTATACAGGTCAGGAGTGGCCTTGGAGGTCTTTTGTACCTCTGTCTCTATGTTGTAGTTAAGAGTTGAGACCACCTTCTTAAGAAGTCTCTGAAAGTGCTCTGATTGGAAAAGTCTGGTAGAGCTTTCTTTTGTGTCAGATTCCTCCCCAGACCTTTCACCTTCCTCTATGTCTGGGCCAGTGATTGTCGCATAACTGAGGGATGGGGCCCCTTCCCCCTCTGAATCATGTCTACTAGTCAGCCTCCTTGCTCTTCGTTCCAGCTGTTGTCTCTTAGGGGGAGTTGAAGACTGAGACCCATCAATGTCTGGTTTCTTTTTACCAAAGGATCTCTTTTTCCCCTTCCTTTTAGGCAACCCCCTTCTTGTAGGTGATCCAGAGGAATCAGAAGAGACTGATATACTGAAGGAGCCTGGGCTGCCTCTCCTGGAAAATTGAGATCCACAGGGGCTTGCACTTGGAGAATGTCCTCTCTGACTGGACCTGACCTCAGTTTCTCTTCCTCCCCACCAACCGACCCCTCTGCTGCATTTCAGACTCAGCAGGTATAGCCTGTGGGAACCAGGCTGCCCTTCATGTATTCCAGTCTGTAGGGGGCTGATCAAATATAGTGGGGGGGAAAGGCACAGCCCCCATACTTGCACTGGCTGCAGTAGTGGGTCCCGCCATGGTGGAAAAGGCTGGGATGAAAGGCGCCCCATAATAGGCTATTCCACTGAGCCTGGTGTCTTCAACTGGTGGGAAAGGATTAGAGATGTTTGGTGGGGCCACAGGAAACTCACCGACCATTGCTGCCATGGAACCTTCAGCCATGTTCCTAACGGCCTGCCTCTCCTCCCCCTCCCTTTCTGGCTGCCTGGAGACCTCGGGGGGCAACAGGAATGTTGGTGGCACTGATCCGCTTAAGCTTAGGTAAGTCCCTGAGGCCACGGGGGCACCTGCCTTCTCTTTGCCTCGTCCCAATGCCGAGACAGCATCCTGCAGCCCTTTCCCTTTGCCCAAGACCTCGGGTGGGAATGGCTTGCCTTGATGAGGTTCCCTTTTCCCTGAGGGCCCCGCAACTGGTGCCCTTTTTGAAGACTTTGAGTACATCTTTAACTTCTCCTTGTCTTTTTTTAAAAGATTCTTAACCTCTCTTCTTTCTTTCTTTTTTAAAAATTTATTTTGTAACTGAAGTAGAGAGTGGAGCTAGGCTCTGACGACCCTCCTGAAGCGGCAGGGCTATCGAACTGGAAGGACACCCACGCTCTGTCCTACTGGGCATGCTCAAAAATGTGCATAGCCCTGCCTGGAGTGAGAGGAGGCATGGCCTAACCAGTGTGGATGCCTTCCCCCACTGAAGGAGAAACCCAACTCCTAATTTTCTTTATGAATACTCCTACAGTTTACAGTATTAAATGTACTTCTCTTTAAATTAATTATGTTATATATGCTATAGATCGAAAGTAAATATCCTTCTTACAAGGGAGTTGTTACCGGCTAAATATCAGGAGAAACTTCCTAACTGTAAGAGTGGTTGAGCAGTGGAACAGTCTGCCTCAGGAGGTGGTGGATGCTCCTTCGCTGGACGTTTTCAAGCGGAGGCTGGACGACCATCTTTCGGGTATGTTGTAGGTATGTAGGGCTATCTTTTGGCTATGCTCCTGCAGAATGCAGGGGGTTGGACTAGATGATCTGCAGGGTCCCTTTCAACTCTAACATTCTATGATTCTATGAAATCCAAAGCTTTGCTGCACACATAGGCAGAGTTTGTTGCATGATCTTTTAGATCATAGCCCTACAGCAATGCCAGACCAAATACTCCAATCAGATTTCTGATGAAACCTAGGAAGGAAGGGGAGATTATCTGCATCATCACATCCAGCTTCTTAAAGCAATGGTTTCTTATTCTTCAAAGGCATTGTGGTAGCTCCTCCTGTCTGACTGTTTTTTTCTCAGAAATTGATGTGAAGTGAGGTGATTGTAAGCAAGCCCTGGAAATCTTCCTTCCCTGGTTGATTGGTCTTCTAAGGCCCAATCTGCATCTAGTATTTGCTCCATTGTTGTACCAAATTCACACTGGAACAGAAAAAGATGTGGCTCAAAACCACATGCAAGTACCCCAGGTTAATGCCGTACTGACTGCAGAGTCACCCCTGAAGGGCCATAAAACGGCCATAAATTTATGCAGACAGCCACCATAAAACCAGAGATCAAACAAAGTGAAAGCAGCATGCAGTCTGGACACTGCTATAAAATTCAACAATCAATCAAAGTGAAAGTGGCATGCAATGTAGATGGGAATTTCTGTTCCAGTGTGGGTTTGGTAAGCCAGCAGAGCAAATGCTAGATGCAGATTCGGCCTAAATGTAGGCAGAAAAGAAATAAGCCCTCCACTGGCCTATAATGCACAAAGAGGCACAAGAGCACTCTCAAGCACATGTTCAAGCCATTGCTTTTACCCACTTTAGCCAGTTTAAATACTAATATACTTTTTAAAATACACTTTTCCTTATCCATCTTTATTACTCATGTTAGATGAGTTAATTTCACATTGGAAAATATAGTTATAACTAGGGATGTCTTTACCCTACTGGTCTGACATGCTCTCGGTAGCCACGAGCAAGGAATGGATTGTTTGGTGAACAATTGTCTCTGTATGTGTCCATTTGCGTGATTATGGACCTGTCCATACGAGGCCGTTTGGGCTGGGAGCGGGACGGAATGGAACGGGGGCTGAGCAAACGGGCGCGATCCCACATCAACATCTGGGGAGCGTCCCGTCTCCGTCCCGTCTCCGTCCCTTCCGGTGTTGATCCGCTCCAAAAAAGAACTACCTCCCGAGGTGGTTCTTTTCTACGGGCCGCAGCAACACTGGCCGTGGGATCGCCGGCGTGTCCTTGCATCGACGCATCCCCGGCTCCTGGCCGAACTGCACATGTGTGAGCATGCGCAGTTCGCCAGGCTCCCCTTCGCACCGTCACTTTCTCCCTGGCATCTGATCGTGCCGGGGAGCGACGCGCTGCGGCTCAGGGGATCTGTGAAATCCCGCCGCACCATCTCAACTTTGCTGCAGCTTACATTTGCCGCAGTTCGACCGTCGTTTTCCCTGCTGTGTGGCAGGGACCTATGTTGCTTTTTCACAGCTGGCATTCACCTGCCAGTAGTTTGTCACCTCAAATTTTTTAAAATGCATTGTTAAAAGGAAAAAATATACAGTTTGAGAGTTGTGAATTGAGACTTACTACTACTACTACTGTCTTTGCATATCTTTGGTGTCTGAACTGAGTGAATCTTGTGTTCATTTACTGTGGGGTACAGTTCTAGGTTACATGCTCTTGACTATGCAGAGAAATAGGTCTGCATAATCTAGCTGATATTCATTATTTAAACGATGGGCAAAGTACAAAGAAGGAAAGAACTGTAAGTGATCACCTGCTGTACAATACAAACCAGCCACGTTGATGGCCCCAGCATGATTCAGGGTTATGTGCCTCAATTGTACATAGAGAAAACATAGGACTTGGAATGGGAAAAAGCAGCACTGTAGAATTTGCAGCTACTGAGCAGTTATACAACTGATCAAGATGAACAACGACAAAAGCCATCAAGGTTATCTGACAAGGAGCTCATCTTACACGTTATTGAAACAGTTGAGCCTCTTGCACCTGTCGTGCTCATGCTGAAGTTTGCAGCCGAACCACGAACTGAACCATGAACCCATATGAACTGGGAGGCTGGTTTGAAAGAATGCACTAATTAACTGTTTTAGTCCTAAGCATCATGATCCTTAGTTTCCCATATTGTGTTTTTTGTTGTTGTTGATTATACTTTAAATGCCACAATATCCTTTACCCTCATTTCTGAGCTGGCCTCCCGTGTATTACCCTTGAAGACAAATGGCTCCTATTTCTGTCCATTCATTAAGAGATTAATTTAAAAAGCCACCCTGCTAATCTACTGATATATAAACAAAATGATGGGTTTATGTAAACTCAGGCATTTCAGAAACTTTACCCAACCTTGCATTTTCCTTCACTTACAAAATTCACTCAGAAAACAAGTCCTCCATCCAATGTACACACATGGGAGGGGTGGTGGTATAGAAATGCTAAGGGATGTGTGCATTGGGTGCTCATATATAGATTAATCTCAAATAAAAATGCTGGTTCAGTTACAACATTTAATTCAGTATTTACATAAGAGAGTTTATCTGGAAGTGGAATACTCCAGATACCTGTTGCATGCTTCCAACTCTAAAGTGTCAGACTATGTATTAATCTATTATATGATAAATTCTACATTTGTGCTTCCATATCTGGAAATTCAGATTTGGCAGGATGGGTAGGGCTATGTGATTTTTGTTTGCTTTCCATATAGTGCAGGTCAGACAATGAATAAAAAACAGAAGGCTTATCACAATCCTTTGCACTATGGAATCAACATAGTACAAGTGAATAACAATGACTCTTCTAGTTCGGAGTAATCATGTTCTGTTTTGGGTTTTCATTTTGTTTAGTTACATTTGCAAATAAGCACCATTAACATTAAGACCGCAATCCAGCTAAAGTGAAAAATGTTTAAATCCCACTGATTTCAATAGGAGAAAATTAATAGCATGGTTCTGTTGAAATCAATGGAATTTATAAAGCACTTAATCTTGGTAGTATCATGGCCTGATTGATTATTAGATGAACAAGGTTCATGTAATTAGGTTTATTTGTTAGATATTTGTTATCGCACTCATTTTTCAAGGAGTTTGGTAGAGTGTACAGGATCACCTCCCCATGTTTTACCCTGACAAAAATTCAGTGAAATAGGTTAGGCTTAGAGAAAGGAGTTAGCTCAAGGTCAGCCAGGGAGTAGGATTTGAACTCCTGGGTATCCCTGGCCATAGCACATTAATCTAACCACTACACCATAAGTACATGTGAAGGAACAAGATCTTGCTTATGAAAGCAAATGATAGAACAATCAGAATTAGTATATGCTGCTTAGTAACACCCATGGGATTGCTTTGAGAAGATGGGGCCACCAATGAGCTCCATGTAATCTGAATGCCAAACAGCTCCACTGGGCTGACTTCTTTTCCAAGTTCAATTTCACATTACACCATTTCCCTGGGAAAGCGAACTCTCTGGCCGATGCCTTGTCCCGCCTCCCGCAACATGACAGCAAGCGGGAGGGGGTGCTTGACTCCATGTTCATGCCTACTAAGTTGGGCGGGGTTGTAGTGACACGCAGTCGAGCCACAGCCTCGCCTGACTCTGCCTCTATGTCTGGATGGGAGGGGAAATTTTAGTCCGCCCTCTCTGAGCAAGGATGGGGAGGCGGTGGAGCACCCAAACAGATGTTGGTACAAGGGTTCCAAATTATTCGTTCCGCTGGTGCTGCGGGGAAAAATTGTGGCTTTTGTTCATGGCAACAAACTGGCTGGCCATTTGGGGTTTGTTAAATCCCTTCATCTCCTCCAATGACAATTTTGGTGGCCTGGAATGAGAAAAGACTTGTCGCTGTTTGTTCAATCCTGCCAAACCTGCATTATGTGCAAAGCTTGATTAGGGAAAGCTCCAGGGTTGCTACAACCTCTACCGATGCTGGGTCGGCCGTGGGAGGTCATCTCTATGGACTTTATTATTGACTTGCCATCCAGCAAGGGGAAAACTGTCATTTGGGTGGTTGTGAATTTGTTTTCCAAACAAGCGCATTTTGTGCTGTTTAAAGCACTTCCTACAGCTCACATCTTGGCCAAGGTGATTGTTCTACATGTCCTACACCTACATACGCTACCCCGGAAGATAATTTCCGACCGGGGTTCCCAATTTGTTTCTAAGTTCTGGGGGGAGCTCATGTCCTTTATGGGAGTTGAAAGAGGCCTCAGCGGCACCTATCACCCCGAAACTGATGGCCAAACAGAAAGGGTTAATCAAACCTTGGAACAGTACCTCCGATGTTTCACAAACTATCAACAAGATGATTGGGAGGGTCTCCTCCCTTTGACTGAGTTTTGTTATAACAATGCTTATCACTCATCAACTGGTATTTCCCCATTCTTGGTGGTGTATGTTTATGAGTCATCTCCCATTCCATTTTTGTCAGAGGCTCCTCTCCCGGCTGGAGAGGTGGGTGAATGGTGTCAACGTTTAAAGGTTGTGTGACCCCTCCTGTGCAAGACTTTGGACTTGGCTAAACTAGCCTATAAGTCCCAGGCTGATAAAAAGTGGTCTGAGACATGGGATGTGCAGCCTGGCAATTCTGTTTACATTTCCACCAAAAGCATCAGGAATTTATGGCCCAGCCGTAAATTGGGGTGGAAATTTATTTGGCCCTTTAAAGTCCTCCGCAAGATCAATGACGTTGCTGTGGAGGTGGACTTCTCTAAGAATTTAAGGCACTTACATGCTGTTTTCCATTTCAGCCTTCTCCGTCGTGATCCTGGGACTAATGCTTGGCGACCACAATCTGCAAGCCCAGCCCCCTTTATCATTGGAGGCGAAAAGCATCATGAAGTTGCTGAGATTTTGGACTCTAAGCTTAGGCGCAATAGGCTGTTTTATTTGATTGAATGTGTGGGTGGATTATGTTTCATCTCTCAGGAGCCTTTTGTGGAACCTTACATGGACCTCCCTGGGTAGCTGATTTCTTCTGGCATACGCCGAGTTCACTCTATAAACAGTATCAATTTCTTCTGAGACCTTTTCTATCTCTTCTGTCCCCATATGTTTTGCTAGAATATGTCCAGTGTTCCCTCTAAACTGAGTCAGTGTGAGCTAGCTCACAGTTTTTTAGCCTCTGGCTCACACATTTTTGTCTTAGCCCAGGAAGGAGGGCTCCAGAGCAAACTGTTTTGTGCAGTAGCCAAATCACTCGCTCATACCTTTCATGCCAGTCGCTCACAAGGTAGAATTTTTGCTCACAAGACTCCATAGCTGAGTGGGAACATTGAATATGTCCCATCTTTATTCTGATGTCTTCATCTTTTTCTTCTGGGATATTTTGGAATCTGAGTATAAACGTTGCTCTGTCTATTTGAAGTTTCATCAAATCCTGTTCCAAGAGAGTATGTTTAGAATCTGTTGTTTGAAGTTTTATATTCATTTCTTCTGTTTTATCTTTCATCTTCTCAGCTGATTTAATTCTGTTATCTTTTGTGTATTAACTGCTATTTGTTTCTGTAGACCTTCCATTTGACTGGGAAATTGCTGTGTTATTTCTTTCATGGATTCTTTAATTGGGTCAACAGCTTCAGAGATTGCTATTTTGATTGTTTCCTGGATTAGCACTTGTAAATCTTTGACGGTGGAGGATGGCAGACTAGAAGTCACTGATTTAAGTACACCTGGTGAGCCTGCAGGCAGTTTAACAGGTCTATTGCTCCCAGACATTTCACTCCAGGTTTAAATAAAATCAGAGGATTTTCTAGTTTAAACAGGCCACAATTTCTTTGCCCACCTAAGAAAAATTAATGTTTATACAGCAAGATTGTTTTCAGAACACTATGTACTTTTTGTTAGAAACATGTAGAGTTTACATAGGTTTAAAAAGGAGCAGACGTTTCTTAGCTCCACCCCACATATGAGAAAAATTGGGTACGTTGAAAATCTATAATCTTCTTTTCATTATAATTCCAAACTCAACCCCACCAGGGGAAAATAGGTTAGGATGCAGAGTCTTAATCAAATACCAGAAGTAAAGGGCAAGAGACAAGCATACTTTAGTCTTTTACTTGGGTGCCTGAAGTGTTGAGACAAGTGCTAGGAAGTCAAACCAAAGAGTTAACAGGCTTGCGAATGCAGTTCCAAACGAAGAGAGTTTCCCTTTTAGCTTTTGTAATGCCCAGATAAAATAGTCTTTTCTTAGAAAGTAGGGTACGATGCAAGGTCTTCTTATAGTTATAATTTCCTTAAGGTGTGAGCTTACAACAGTCTTAAAGCATTCTTTATTTCAAGCCCAGAGGAGTAGCCAGGTGACGTCGCTTAGACTCTCTATAACTGGCCACTAATATGAAAGGATGGGGGGGAACCTCCCACCTCGCTCTTGAATGTTTTTAAAGTTTAGATGGGCTGGTATCTGTTCCAAAGAGGAGTACTAATCCTTTTATATGGCAAGAAGTCTTTTACTCACATTGATGTTGTAGTTGGAGTTCAGGCAAGATTTCTAAACTCCCCCCCCCAATGTCTCTCTGCGTTGGGGGCGAACCTGAGCTTCAACCCACATGGCACCACATGTGGGGAGTAAGGATCAAGCCCCTTGCTCTCCACCCTTCTTCCCAAGGAAGCACTGTGGTCTTGGGAGCCCCTGGACCTCAAAAACAGGGGTAAAGGAGTCAGAAAGCTTGAGGAGCGTACCTTGGCTTGTCTGCTTTGCCATGCTGCAGCCCCGCCTCTCTTCAGCAAAAATCTTCTGATGTATTAAAATGAAGAATAATAGATGGATTTGAGGTATCTACAAAAGTTTTGTGCTATGGACTATTTTAGAACATTAGAAAAGCATGTATAAAGTTTAATACTTTGGAATATCATGGTAGTAATTTTTTTCCATATTCTTCATATTTTATATACCCTTAGTGGAAGTAAGCTTATAGAAATGCTATTAAGAGTGCTTTTATACACACATATGCATGCATCAATGTAAAGAAACCATTTTTGTAATAAGGAAAGTGAACTCAGCCTGAACTCAGCCTGAAAGTTCATTCAAAGGTGATGCAAATCTAGGAGAAAAGCCAAGAAGATGCATTTATCAATTTTAATGAGACAGGCACCTGCATCGCAGGTTGAAATGCAGCCAAGTAACATCTTGTTTGTCCAATGTATAATTAATGATTGGTAAGACAAAGAAATTTAAACTGAGCATGTGAAAATGATGTAAACAATGATGTGAAGTTGGGAGGAGCAAGAAGAATATGTAAGTCAGAACCCTGCTGTTACTCACTTGACATCTGAGCTGAATTTTTGGCTGTATGATGTCCCTTATTAGAATAAAACTTTTTCTACCCTTTACTTCCTGGATATTTCCTCTCACTGTGTAGGTTTCAATTGGCTAGCCACACAAGTAAAAAAAACCTTAGCGCCCTCAGGGCATTGTCTTCAGCAGCATTCCATATAGATCAGTGACCACCTAGGATTCTAATTTATTTGTTGGTTTCATTTTTATCCCACAATTGCCACCAAAAGCATGATGTCTCACTTAGTTTGTCCTTCCAGTCTGTGCTGACTTCAATGCTACAGTACAATTCATTACCTGATAACACTGAGGCTACATTTTCCCAAAGAATGCATCTGTTCTTGTTTTGCTCTGGTAAATGCAGTCTGAGTACAAGTTAGTTTAAAGAAGAGAAAAAAAATCCCTAGAGAATCTGCTACCCCAACATAATATATTAATCCCTGAAGTAATCAAAACTGCTTTCCAAAATGAGGAATAACTAAACCCAGTCTCATCATGGTGCACATAATACAGTTTCGTCTCCCACCATCTTGTGGAATAAATCAGTATCTGCTTGATGTGATCCCATCTGACATAAAAGCAGAGGCAATCAGAGGTAATAATTTGTAACTCATTAATCTTGATATTTCTTATGATGCCTAACATTGTACATTTAACATCACTGCCTTAAAGCACATTTGACAAACAAGGCAAGCCATTAATCAACATTAAAAAAAACAAGTTACAGCTGAATAAATATTAACATCTGTCTTTTCCCTGACAGAACTTTTGCTTTGGTTTGTCACTTTTTACTGGCTATGGCAACAATTGGCAGAGGAGTCACATGCTATGGTATTGCACATCATTATTTACATTATTTTTCACAGATCCTTTTCTTCCTTATCATCCTAAAAATAGAAAGTCCAATGAAGGCTCACTTTTCTGCCAGGATATCTTGCCTGAATGCCATTTCTTGCTTTCTTTTTGAACTAGTGATAAGCAGTCGAAATCTCTCCTTATATATAATTGAGTTTTGGTCCCACAACATTCGATGTGCACCAAAATAGGTTGGCCGCATGAACTGCCACTCCAAATGTCCAGCAATCATCTGCCTGCGTTGGGTGGCTGCTCCCGCCCACACAGCCAGCGGCGGGCTTTTCGCCCTCAGTGTGGAGGGAGCCGCCGAAGGGGACGCATGGCCTGGAACCTCCCTGGCCAGCTTGCCGAGGCAAGAGAGCCAGGGAGGACTTGGGAGGCCATGGGAAGACATTACACTGTCTCCCCGGGGCTTCGGCTGGCCTACTGAAGTGGGCCAGCCAGAGAAGCCCCACAGAGGCCCCATCCACCCTTCCCTGGCCTGCTTGCTGAGGCAGGTGAGCCAGGGAGCCCTCTGGAGGCTGTGGGGAGACATTCAAATGTCTCCCCATGGCTTCTCCAGCTGGCCTACTGAAGCACACCAGCAGGAGAAGCCTCACACAGCCCTCTCCTGCCCCTCCCTGGCCCACTCACCCAGACAGGTGAGCCAGGGAGGACTCGGGAAGCGGCAGGGAGACCTTGAAATGTCTCCCTTCCTTCCTAACTGTCTTCCTTTCACTCTCTCTCTCTCTCTCCCCCCACTTCCTTCCTTCCTTCCTTCCTTCCTTCCTTCCTTCCTTCCTTCCCCCTCTCTCCCCACCTCTTCCTTCCTTCCTTCCTTCCTTCCTTCCACCCACCCTTCCTACCTCACTAGGGCCCGTTGTCTTCCACGACAATGGGCTTTGCTCCCTAGTTTTTTATAAAGGAAAAAGAGGACAAAGAACCCTCACTTAATATTTAAACCCTACTTCCAGTGGCAGCAGGAAATGATCCATCTATGTCATTCCTTGGAAAATAACAGCAACAAGCATATCCATGGGAGGTTTGACCTTTGGAACAGAGGTCAGCTTTCATGCCTTGTAGAAAATTATTCCACAGATACCTGAGCAGCTCACAGTGTCTTCTCCCGTGTGAGATTTCTATTTATCAAAATTTCCCTTTTGAAGTGTATCATCGTCATAATGTGGTTTAGATAGCTAGTAGCAAGCAAGCTCAGGCGTACTAATTCCTAGTCATGTGAGAGTAAAAATAGAACACACTAATATAATTAAGGGCCAGCATTCCCTTCAGTTAAAGAAAATTGATAGGAAGAGTGTCAGGATTTAGTAAGTGGATTTAGAAACAACTGAATGTATAAGGGAAATACAAGAGGGAATAAGAGATCTGCAGCTGTGTATACTGACAATGTGACTTGGTGAGAGAAACAGATTCTTGACACCATGTTTCCTCTGAGTATTCTTTCTACAATATGTGCACTTTAGCCTCCAGTACAGCCTTGTCCCTGTAGTTACAATATTCACACACATTCCACAGCACAACAGGAGCATATCATGTGAAGGTATCTCTGTGAAGGTGGACATTGCTTATCACATTGACATGACTGCAATTCTAGTGCAATATCCATTATTCCAAATAATTTAAACTTTCATTTTAAAAGTAACTTTTTCACAAAGTTAAGGAGGTACACTTAAAAATAATAAAGAGGTATATAAAATGTCAATCGTTTTTAATAAAAGTAACTCTAGGTGGTACCTCAAGTATGAAATATTTCTTTCATTCTTCAAAGCTCTCTTCCAGGTTGTCTTCCTCCCACTCTCCATTGGGGATGGGCATGATTGGGCTCACAAACCAAAGGTTGTGATTAATTTTGGTGGGTTCATAGTTTGTGAACTCAAGCTCATAGCAGGTCAACTGGCAAGACCTTTTCATGAACTTTCAAGCAGTATGTTGTGGTTCATGAATGGTTACATTTCCAGACAGACTTTCTTTGCTCAATCTAAATGTTTACCAAACTTCAATGCAACAGGGGGATGGAACTGGGAGGGCATGTAGAGGAGCATCCAGGGGAAGTCCCCTGCAAATTTAATGTCTCTTGCTTGCACAGGATCAATTCTATACAATCTTGAACCTCCTGAACCTGTGACTGTCATTTTCCCAGAAAGCACTTTCCTAGGGGCACATTCATTGGGGGTCTGTAACTCATGCCCTATAAATCCAATCCCCACCAGATTTGGAGGGCAGATAGAAGAGAGTCAGCTAGAGATCCCCTGTGAGCTCAGTATCTCTAGCATGCTGGGGAGGGGGTTCTACTGCATCATAAATGTCAGTTCATCTGGTGGCTAAACGTTCATGATGGTTCATGGTTCACATACTGGGCATGCCAGGAACCATGAACTGAACATTTTCCCAGTTCGTACCCATCCTTACTCTCCATCTCCTCTCCTGACAGTGTTGTTCTTTACCACTGCCCTCCAGTATAATCTTTAGAGTAGTAGTTTATAGGAAAGTATTCACCCATGGGTTTAAAAGTCATGGGGAAACACAAAATAATTGCAATTTGACATACATTTCTGGTTAGGAAGGGGAAGGTCTTGAAGAACATTGTGCTTTCCACTTTCAATGGAGTTTATGAGTCGTCTCCCATCCCATTTTTGTCGGAGGCTCCTCTCCCGGCTGGGGAGGTGGGTGAATGGTGTCAACGTTTAAAGGATGTGTGACCCCTCCTGTGCAAGACTTTGGATTCGGCTAAACTAGTGTATAAGTCCCAGGCTGATAAAAAGTGGTCTGAGACATGGGATGTGCAGCCTGGCGATTCTGTGTACATTTTCACCAAAAGCATCAGGAATTTATGGCCCAGCCGGATTTTTTTGGGTTTTTTGGGTTTTTTCTATCTAGTTCAGGGTCAACAATCTCATTAAAGTCTCCTATTATACATATACTTTCAAACTCTTTCAGTTTTAATACTTCCTGTAATTCTTTATAAAACTTCTCTTGATTTTGGTTTGGCGCATATATATTGACCAATAACATTTCCTTCCCATTTCTGTTTATGACCGTTGCAACAATCCTTCAATCTTCTGATTTATAATGTAATTCGACATGTATATGGCCTTTAACATAAGTCACTACACCTCTCTTCTTTTTATATCTGCTGCAATGTGCGCTTTCCCTAACTTTCTGTTAGATAAGTATTTAACATCTTCATTCCTTATATGCGTCTCTTGTAAGCATATTACATCTGCTTTTAATTTAGCTATTTGATGGAATATTCTTCTTTTTTTCTGAGGACTATTTAATCCATTCACATTAATTGAAAGGATCTTCATCCCTTTATTCATGTTTATTTTTGTTATCCTTTTCTCTGGCTCTGTACTGGAATCTTGTTAATATG
The DNA here is from genome assembly GCF_001447785.1 of Gekko japonicus. Lineage (NCBI taxonomy): Eukaryota > Metazoa > Chordata > Lepidosauria > Squamata > Gekkonidae > Gekko > Gekko japonicus. The sequence continues at coordinate 185,186 of NW_015170289.1, read as the reverse complement.
TGAGATATCACTGCTCCTCGCCCTCTTTTTCCTCTCTTTCCAACATTGTTTCTAGGCCTTTCTTTTTCCTTTTCTTGTCCTAAATTTCCTTCTTCTATCTCTTCCTCTTCTATTTCCCCTTCTTCTGCTCTTTCTTCTTCCCTTTCTTCATCTTCATCTTTGTCCTCGTCCTCTCCCTCCTGCCATCCCAAGTCCCCTCCATGCTTCTCGAGGAAATTATCTACTTTAAATATTGAGTCCAGATGGTACCTTTTACCTTCATGATGAAACAATATTCCTTCAGGTATCAACCATCTAAACATAATTCCATTCTTTTTTAGCAGGTTTGTTAGGATTTGACAATTTTGTCTCTTTTCCCTCACTCTCCAAGGGATCTCTTTTAGTAGCCTAATTTCAGCTCCTTGTATCAACACTTTGTTTTCATATAATGCTTTAAGAATTTTTTCTTTCATTTCTCGTTTGTAGAACTTTATATGAACTTCCTGAGGAAGAGATCCGGTTTTGGGATCAGCGATCGCAGATGGGTGGTGAGCTCGCTCTCCACACCAGCCAGTCTGTATACTTTCCCAAGGCTTATCCAACACCCAGAACTCTCCCGGAGAGAGAGTACTGGCAAGGGACTTTTGCTGGCAGCAGGAGAATATATAGTTGACCAGAGAGAAGTACCACTGGACATGTGATTGCACTGGAGGTTTCATTTGTATTTTTGCCCAGTGGTTAAACTTTGGAACAATTGTGTTCTGGTCTTTATTGTATATATGTATATGTATGATTGTATATATTTTTACATATTAGCCAATATGTTCTATTTGCATTAGACCTCTGAGGAAGGCCTGTGAAGGCCGAAACACATTATGTCTACTTCATCAGCCTCTGTATTTTTATATTTGTATATGAGGTATGAATGGGCCCTTATTTGTGATTTTAATTTGTGTTTAATAAATACATGTATACTTTTGTATGTTTCATAATTAGATTTTTAGTTGGCCCTTTTTAGGTTCTGAATTCTAGGTTTTAGGTTCAGTTTTTCCCCCTTTTCCCCTTTTTTCCCTCTGGATACTACCATCATCCAGCTTGGAGAGAATGACTTTACTTCCTGCAAGAGCCTATGCCTGATTCTCACAATACAGGAGGACCTGAGTGTTCTATGTGCCAGGATGCCCACTACATTCAACTTCTGGTACAACCTATTGAATAGGTGAACCTGGCGTGGTGCCTACAACCTTGAGAAGACTGATATAGCCCTCACATTAAGGGGTCTTGAGGGCATGGGTTAAAGAGACATGCCCAGCTTGGGGGCTGCTGGTGTCTCCTTGCCCCCAGGCACCGGGGGGGATCACACAGTGGCCTGTGC